>NW_027040024.1:0-27500 GCF_034236695.1 Oncorhynchus nerka | reverse complement strand
TAGCCCTGCTATATAGTTAGTCTGTTATATGTTGGGGGTTGTTAGCCCTGCTATATAATTAGTCTGTTATATGTTGGGGGTTGTTAGCCCTGCTATATAGTTAGTCTGTTATATGTTAGAGGGTTGTTAGCCCTGCTATATAGTTAGTCTGTTATATGTTGAGGGGTTGTTAGCCCTGCTATATAGTTAGTCTGCTATATGTTGGGGGTTGTTAGCCCTGCTATATAGTTAGTCTGTTATATGTTGGGGGTTGTTAGCCCTGCTATATAGTTAGTCTGTTATATGTTGGGGGTTGTTAGCCCTGCTATATAGTTAGTCTGTTATATGTTGGGGGTTGTTAGCCCTGCTATATAGTTAGCCCTGCTATATAGTTAGTCTGTTATATGTTGGGGGGTTGTTAGCCCTGCTATATAGTTAGCCCTGCTATATAGTTAGCCCTGCTATATAGTTAGCCCTGCTATATAGTTAGCCCTGCTATATAGTTAGCCCTGCTATATAGTTAGTCTGTTATATGTTAGAGGGTTGTTAGCCCTGCTATATAGTTAGCCCTGCTATATAGTTAGTCTGTTATATGTTGGAGGGTTGTTAGCCCTGCTATATAGTTAGCCCTGCTATATAGTTAGCCCTGCTATATAGTTAGCCCTGCTATATAGTTAGCCCTGCTATATAGTTAGCCCTGCTATATAGTTAGCCCTGCTATATAGTTAGTCTGTTAAATGTTAGAGGGTTGTTAGCCCTGCTATATAGTTAGTCTGTTATATGTTAGAGGGTTGTTAGCCCTGCTATATAGTTAGCCCTGCTATATAGTTAGTCTGTTATATGTTGGGGGTTGTTAGCCCTGCTATATAGTTAGTCTGTTATATGTTGGGGGTTGTTAGCCCTGCTATATAGTTAGTCTGTTATATGTTGGGGGTTGTTAGCCCTGCTATATAGTTAGTCTGTTATATGTTATATGTTGGGGGTTGTTAGCCCTGCTATATAGTTAGTCTGTTATATGTTATATGTTGAGGGGTTGTTAGCCCTGCTATATAGTTAGTATGTTATATGTTGAGGGGTTGTTAGCCCTGCTATATAGTTAGTCTGTTATATGTTATATGTTGGGGGTTGTTAGCCCTGCTATATAGTTAGTCTGTTATATGTTATATGTTGGGGGGTTGTTAGCCCTGCTATATAGTTAGTCTGTTATATGTTGGGGGTTTGTTAGCCCTGCTATATAGTTAGTCTGCTATATGTTATATGTTGGGGGTTGTTAGCCCTGCTATATAGTTAGTCTGCTATATAGTTGGGGTTGTTCTGCTATATCTGTTATATGTTGGGGGTTGTTAGCCTGCTGCTATATAGTTAGTCTGTTATATGTTGGGGGTTGTTAGCCCTGCTATATAGTTAGTCTGTTATATGTTGGGGGTTGTGCTATATAGTTAGTCCCTGCTATATAGTTAGTCTGTTATATGTTATATGTTGGGGTTGTTAGCCCTGCTATATAGTTAGTCTGCTATATGTTATATGTTGGGGGTTGTTAGCCCTGCTATATAGTTAGTCTATATTTGTTATTGGCCCTGTTGGTTATATGTTGGTTGTTAGCCCTGCTATATAGTTATATGTCTGCTATATGTTATATGTTGGGGTTATTAGCCCTGCTATATAGTTAGTCTGCTATATATGTTAGGTTATATGTTGGGGGTTGTTAGCCCTGCTATATAGTTAGTCTGTTATATGTTGAGGGTTTGTTAGCCCTGGGTCTGTTATATGTTGTTAGCCCTGCTATATAGTTAGTCTGTTATATGTTATATGTTGGGGGTTGTTAGCCCTGCTATATAGTTAGTCTGTTATATGTTGGGGGGTTGTTAGCCCTGCTATATAGTTAGTCTGTTATATGTTATATGTTGGGGGTTGTTAGCCCTGCTATATAGTTAGTCTGTTATATGTTGGGGGTTGTTAGCCCTGCTATATAGTTAGTCTGTTATATGTTGAGGGGTTGTTAGCCCTGCTATATAGTTAGTCTGCTATATGTTGGGGTTGTTAGCCCTGCTATATAGTTAGTATATGTTGGGGTTGTTAGCCCTGCTATATAGTTAGTCTGCTATATGTTATTGTTAGCCCTGCTATATAGTTAGTATGTTATATGTTGGGGGTATTAGTTATATAGTTAGTCTGTTATATGTTGAGGGGTTGTTAGCCCTGCTATATAGTTAGTCTGCTATATGTTGGGGTTGTTAGCCCTGCTATATAGTTAGTCTGCTATATGTTGGGGTTGTTAGCCCTGCTATATAGTTAGTCTGCTATATGTTGGGGGTTGTTAGCCCTGCTATATAGTTAGTCTGTTATATGTTGGGGGTTGTTAGCCCTGCTATATAGTTTATATGTTGAGGGTTGTTAGCCCTGCTATATAGTTAGTCTGTTATATGTTGGGGGTTGTTAGCCCTGCTATATAGTTAGTATGTTATATGTTGAGGGGTTGTTAGCCCTGCTATATAGTTAGCCTTGCTATATGTTGGGGGTTGTTAGCCCTGCTATATAGTTAGTCTGTTATATGTTGGGGGTTGTTAGCCCTGCTATATAGTTAGTCTGTTATATGTTGAGGGGTTGTTAGCCCTGCTATATAGTTAGTCTGTTATATGTTATATGTTGAGGGGTTGTTAGCCCTGCTATATAGTTAGTCTGTTATATGTTATATGTTGAGGGGTTGTTAGCCCTGCTATATAGTTAGTCTGTTATATGTTGGGGGTTGTTAGCCCTGCTATATAGTTAGTCTGTTATATGTTGGGGTTGTTAGCCCTGCTATAGTTAGTCTGTTATATGTTGGGGGTTATTAGCCCTGCTATATAGTTAGTCTGTTATATGTTGGGGGTTGTTAGCCCTGCTATAGTTAGTCTGTTATATGTTGGGTTATTGGCCCTGCTATATAGTTAGTCTGTTATATGTTGGGGGTTGTTGGCCCTGCTATATAGTTAGTCTGTTATATGTTGGGGGTTATTAGCCCTGCTATATAGGCCTGCTATATAGTTAGCCCTGCTATATAGTTAGCCCTGCTATATAGTCTGTTATATGTTGGGGGTTGTTAGCCCTGCTGTATAGTTAGTCTGTTATATGTTTGGGGGTTGTTAGGCCCTGCTATATAGTTAGTCTGTTATATGTTGGGGGTTGCTGCCTGCTATATAGTTAGTCTGTTATATGTTGAGGGTTGTTAGCCCTGCTATATAGTTAGTCTGTTATATTGGGGGTTGTTAGCCCTGCTATATAGTTAGTCTGTTATATGTTGGGGGTTGTTAGCCCTGCTTATATAGTTAGTCTGCTATATGTTGAGGGGTTGTTAGCCCTGCTATATAGTTATATGTTGGGGGTTGTTAGCCCTGCTAGTTAGTCTGTTATATGTTGGGGTTGTTAGTCTGTTATATGTTGGGGGCCCTGCTATAGTTAGTCTGTTATATGTTGAGGGGTTATTATGCTATAGTTAGTATGTTATATGTTGGGGTATGTTTGAGGGTTGTTAGCCCTGCTATATAGTTAGTATGTTATATGTTGAGGGGTTAGCCCTGCTATATAGTTAGTCTGTTATATGTTGAGGGGTTATTGGCCCTGCTATATAGTTAGTCTGTTATATGTTGGGGTTGTTAGCCCTGCTATATAGTTAGTTAGTCTGTTATATGTTGAGGGGTTGTTAGCCCTGCTATATAGTTATATGTTATATGTTGAGGGGTTGTTAGCCCTGCTATATAGTTAGTATGTTATATGTTGGGGGTTGTTAGCCCTGCTATATAGTTAGTCTGTTATATGTTGAGGGGTTGTTAGCCCTGCTATATATATTAGTCTGTTATATGTTGAGGGGTTGTTAGCCCTAGTTAGTCTGTTATATGTTGAGGGGTTGTATGTTAGTCTGTTATATGTTGCTATATGTTGGGGTTGTGCTTATATTAGTTTATATAGTTGTTGCTATTTAGGGTTAGTCTGCTATATGTTGTATTGTTATTCTGCTATATAGTTAGTCTGTTATATGTTGAGGGTTGTTAGCCCTGCTATATAGTTAGTCTGTTATATGTTGAGGGGTTGTTAGCCCTGCTATATTTGAGGTTGTTATATGTTGAGGGGTTGTTAGCCCTGCTATATAGTTAGTCTGTTATATGTTATATGTTGAGGTTGTTAGCCCTGCTATATAGTTAGTATGTTATATGTTAGTTTTAGCCCTGCTATATAGTTAGTCTGTTATATGTTGAGGGGTTGTTAGCCCTTGCTGTCTGTTATATGTTGAGGGTTGCCCTGCTATATAGTTAGTCTGTTATATGTTGAGGGGTTGTTAGGTCTGTTATATGTTGGGGTTGTTAGCCCTGCTATATAGTTAGCCCTGCTATATAGTTAGTCTATATGTTGGGGTTATTAGCCCTGCTATATAGTTAGTATGTTATATGTTGGGGGTTGTTGGCCTGCTATAGTTAGTCTGTTATATGTTGGGGGTTATTAGCCCTGCTATATAGTTAGTCTGTTATATGTTGGGGGTTGTTAGCCCTGCTATATAGTTAGTTGTTATATGTTGGGGTTGTTAGCTGTTAGTATATGTTAGAGGGTTAGTTAGCTGCTATAGTTAGTCTGTTATATGTTGAGGGGTTGTTAGCCCTGCTGTATAGTTAGTCTGTTATATGTTAGAGGGTTGTTAGCCCTGCTATATAGTTAGTCTGTTATATGTTGAGGGGTTGTTAGCCCTGCTGTATAGTTAGTCTGTTATATGTTGAGGGGTTGTTAGCCCTGCTGTATAGTTAGTCTGCTATATGTTGGGGTTATTAGTCTGCTATATAGTTAGTCTGTTATATGTTGGGGTTGTTAGCCCTGCTATATAGTTAGTCTGCTATATAGGGGTTGTTAGCTCTGTTATATGTTGGGGTTGTTAGCCCTGCTATATAGTTAGTCTGTTATATGTTGGGGGTTGTTAGCCCTGCTATATAGTTAGTCTGTTATATGTTGGGGGTTGTTAGCCCTGCTATATAGTTAGTCTGTTATATGTTGGGGGTTGTTAGCCCTGCTATATAGTTAGTCTGCTATATGTTGGGGGTTGTTAGCCCTGCTGTATAGTTAGTCTGTTATATGTTGGGGTTGTTAGCCCTGCTATATAGTTAGTATGTTATATGTTGGGGGTTGTTAGCCCTGCTATATAGTTAGTCTGTTATATGTTGGGGGTTGTTAGCCCTGCTATATAGTTAGTCTGCTATATGTTGGGGGTTGTTAGCCCTGCTATATAGTTAGTATGTTATATGTTGAGGGGTTGTTAGCCCTGCTATATAGTTAGTCTGCTATATGTTGAGGGGTTGTTAGCCCTGCTATATAGTTAGTCTGCTATATGTTGGGGGTTGTTAGCCCTGCTATATAGTTAGTCTGTTATATGTTATATGTTGAGGGGTTGTTAGCCCTGCTATATAGTTAGTCTGTTATATGTTGAGGGGTTGTTAGCCCTGCTATATAGTTAGTCTGTTATATGTTGGGGGTTGTTAGCCCTGCTATATAGTTAGTCTGTTATATGTTGAGGGGTTGTTAGCCCTGCTATATAGTTAGTCTGTTATATGTTGGGGGTTGTTAGCCCTGCTATATAGTTAGTCTGTTATATGTTAGAGGGTTGTTAGCCCTGCTATATAGTTAGTATGTTATATGTTGAGGGGTTGTTAGCCCTGCTATATAGTTAGTATGTTATATGTTGGGGGTTGTTAGCCCTGCTATATAGTTAGTCTGTTATATGTTGGGGGTTGTTAGCCCTGCTATATAGTTAGTCTGCTATATGTTGAGGGGTTGTTAGCCCTGCTATATAGTTAGTCTGCTATATGTTGAGGGGTTGTTAGCCCTGCTATATAGTTAGTCTGCTATATGTTGAGGGGTTGTTAGCCCTGCTATATAGTTAGTCTGCTATATGTTGAGGGGTTGTTAGCCCTGCTATATAGTTAGTCTGCTATATTTTATATGTTGGGGGCTTGCTATGTTGTACTAATGCTACTTACAGGCATCTAGTAGGAACTATGTCCTTCTTTCCACTTGTCAATAACACACACACACAGACACAGACACACACATAGACACACACACATAGACACAGACACACACAGACAATTCCACCTGTCAATAAGCACCTGTCAATAAGCTGACTCTCCCATTCAGCCATTATCGCTCTGATTTATGACATGCTTTTAATCGTCCCATTAGCATTATGCAGACCAGAGGTCCTGTCAGAGTGTGTGTGTGTGTGTGTGTGTGTGTGTGTGTGTGTGTGTGTGTGTGTGTGTGTGTGTGTGTGTGCACGCATGCGTGTGATTGTCAGTATTATTTTAAACCTAGCAGAGGACTGTTCCACTGTATTGATCCCCATTATGGACAATGAACACTACAGTATACTGCACTAGCCCACCCCTGATCAATCAATTATATCATGGAGGAGAGGGGCTTAGCTGGATACTAACCCTAACTAGCACTACCATAGGTTACTATGAGCACAAGTGCTAACAAATATTAGCGGCTAGGCTAATTTCCTCTCATATTTTATCAAATGCCAGTTAGAGCTGCTATAATTAGGCTAAGCACAGGGGACACGTGCTAATTAGCACGGTAGTTAGCTCAAATGGCTCACACATGCTACATTAGCTTGTGGTGGTTGGGAAGACGCCTGTCAATAAGGAAGCTGTCAGCCTATTCCCTCCTCTGTCATTGGTCACACGGATTGCTGGAGGTGCTGTGTGGTCATTGATTTCCCTGCAGCATAAAAGGAGCTGAAGGCATAACATTAGTCTGCTGGGATAGAGGCACACACACACACTAATAAACACACACACACACACTAATAAACACACACACACACACTAATAAACACACACACACACACTAATAAACACACACACTAATAAACACACACACACACACACACTAATAAACACACACACTAATAAACACACACACTAATAAACACACACACACTAATAAACACACACACTAATAAACACACACACACTAATAAACACACACACTAATAAACACACACACACTAATAAACACACACACACACTAATAAACACACACACTAATAAACACACACACTAATAAACACACACACACTAATAAACACACACACTAATAAACACACACACACTAATAAACACACACACTAATAAACACACACACACTAATAAACACACACACACTAATAAACACACACACTAATAAACACACACACACACACACTAATAAACACACACACACTAATAAACACACACACACTAATAAACACACACACACTAATAAACACACACACACACACTAATAAACACACACACTAATAAACACACACACTAATAAACACACACACTAATAAACACACACACTAATAAACACACACACACTAATAAACACACACACACACACTAATAAACACACACACTAATAAACACACACACACACACTAATAAACACACACACACACACTAATAAACACACACACACTAATAAACACACACACACTAATAAACACACACACTAATAAACACACACACTAATAAACACACACACTAATAAACACACACACTAATAAACACACACACTAATAAACACACACACACTAATAAACACACACACACTAATAAACACACACACTAATAAACACACACACACTAATAAACACACACACACTAATAAACACACACACTAATAAACACACACACTAATAAACACACACACTAATAAACACACACACTAATAAACACACACACACTAATAAACACACACTAATAAACACACACACTAATAAACACACACACTAATACACACACACACTAATAAACACACACACTAATAAACACACACACACTAATAAACACACACACTAATAAACACCCACACTAATAAACACACACACTAATAAACACACACACTAATAAACACACACACACACACTAATAAACACACACACACTAATAAACACACACACTAATAAACACACACACACACTAATAAACACACACACTAATAAACACACACACTAATAAACACACACACTAATAAACACACACACACACTAATAAACACACACACTAATAAACACACACACTAATAAACACACACACTAATAAACACACACACTAATAAACACACACACACACTAATAAACACACACACTAATAAACATACACACTAATAAACACACACACACACTAATAAACACACACACACACACTAATAAACACACACACTAATAAACATACACACTAATAAACACACACACACACTAATAAACACACACACACACTAATAAACACACACTAATAAACACACACACTAATAAACACACACACACACTAATAAACACACACACACTAATAAACACACACACTAATAAACACACACTAATAAACACACACACACACTAATAAACACACACACTAATAAACACACACACTAATAAACACACACACACTAATAAACACACTAATAAACACACACTAATAAACACACACACTAATAAACACACACACTAATAAACACACACACTAATAAACACACACACACACTAATAAACACACACACACACTAATAAACACACACACTAATAAACACACACACTAATAAACACACACACACACTAATAAACACACACACTAATAAACACACACACACTAATAAACACACACACTAATAAACACACACACTAATAAACACACACACTAATAAACACACACACTAATAAACACACACACTAATAAACACACACACACACACTAATAAACACACACACACACACACACACACACACACACTAATAAACATACACACACACACACACTAATAAACACACACACACACACACACACACACACACACACACACTAATAAACATACACACACACTAATAAACACACACACACTAATAAACACACACACACACACACTAATAAACACACACACACACACACTAATAAACATACACACACACTAATAAACACACACACACTAATAAACACACACACACACACACTAATAAACACACACACACACACACTAATAAACATACACACACACTAATAAACACACACACACACACACTAATAAACACACACACTAATAAACACACACACTAATAAACACACACACACACACTAATAAAC
This sequence comes from Oncorhynchus nerka, assembly GCF_034236695.1. NCBI lineage: Eukaryota > Metazoa > Chordata > Actinopteri > Salmoniformes > Salmonidae > Oncorhynchus > Oncorhynchus nerka. The sequence goes on along the minus strand of NW_027040024.1, from coordinate 18,378 downwards.
ACACACACACACACTAATAAACACACACACACACACACTAATAAACACACACACACACACACTAATAAACACACACTAATAAACATACACATACACACTGATAATCACACTCCCCATCAAGCAAGCACACACACACAGATCCCTCCCTCAGTGTGTGTGAGAGATTAACATGGTCCGTGTGCTGGTCTCATCTGCTGCAGGGAAGCAGCCATTTATATCAGACACCTTCATCACATCAGGATGGATGACTGAGAAGAACGAGGGGGCAGGGAGGGAGGCAGGGAGGAGAGCAGAATTGTGGAGGGAGGTCCCTGCATGCTGACTCTCACACCATTAGTGTATCGCTCGTGACCGATCTCTCTGTCTCTCTCTCTCTGTCTCTCTTCTCTCTCTCTCCCTGCTTCTCTCTCTCCCTGCTTCTCCTCTCTCTCTCTTCCGCTTCTCACTCACTCTCTCTTCGCATTATAGAATACACACACACACAGGCTATCATCATCATAGCTCTCTTTCTCTGTAAGTGATGGGGTATTGTTAGCTCTGTAAAGCACTATGGATCGTTAGCTATCTCTCCTCCCTCCCCCTCTCCTCTCTCTCCCCTCCCTCTCCTCTCCTCTCTCTCCCCTCCCTCTCCCCTCTCCTCTCTCTCCCCCTCCCTCTCCCTCTCCTCTCTCTCCCTCCCTCTCCCTCTCCTCTCTCTCCCCTCCCTCCCTCCCTCTCCTCTCTCTCCCCTCCCTCCCTCCCTCTCTCCTCTCTCTCCCCTCATCTGTCTGTTTGAGGTCTAAATCCCTCCATACTCAGGGACCTCACCTCTCTCTTTCATTTCTGCTCCTCTTTCGTTCCTCCGATCCGGCCCGTAACTTCCACGGAGGTGTGTGTGTGTGTGTGATCAGTTAACTAATGTGTAGTGTGCCACGTTCCCGGCACGTGGCACACCTCACTACCACTGTGAGATGTACTGACTGCAAATGAGTGTTCAACCTCACACACACATTAGCGTTTAGGTTAAGCACAGATGTCAGCAAATCTCCCTCTTAGCTGTTAACGTGGAGACGGCAGGCAGCATTGATTTCCTTCTCAGCAACAAACACACACCAATGTAGTGTCCCAAATGGCACCCTATTCCCTATGTAGTGCACTACTGTTGACCAGGGCCCTATTCCCTATATAGTGCACTACTTTAGACCAGAGCTTTATGCGCCAAGGTCAAAACTATAAACTACCACTAATGATATAGTATACTATTACATATATAGTATACTATTACATATGTAGTATATTATTACATATAATGATATAGTATACTGTTAAATAAAATGCTGTAGTAAACTATTACATATATAGTATACTATTACATATGTAGTATATTATTATTATATAGTATACTATTACATATAATGATATAGTATACTACTACATATAATGATATAGTATACTATTAAATATAATGATATAGTATACTCTTACATATATAGTATACTATTACATATAATGATATAGTATACTATTACATATAATGATATAGTATACTACTACATATAATGATATAGTATACTACTACATATAATGATATAGTATACTATTAAATATAATGATATAGTATACTCTTACATATATAGTATACTACTACATATAATGATATAGTATACTATTACATATAATGATATAGTATACTACTACATATAATGATATAGTATACTACTACATATAATGATATAGTATACTATTAAATATAATGATATAGTATACTCTTACATATATAGTATACTATTACATATAATGATATAGTATACTATTACATATATAGTATACTATTACATATATAGTATACTATTACATATATAGTATACTATTACATATAATGATATAGTATACTATTAAATATAATGATATAGTATACTATTAAATATAATGATATAGTATACTCTTACATATATAGTATACTATTACATATAATGATATAGTATACTATTACATATATAGTATACTATTACATATATAGTATACTATTACATATATAGTATACTATTACATATATAGTATACTGTTACATATATAGTATCCTGTTACATATGTAGGATACTATTACATATAATGATATAGTATACTATTACATATATAGTATACTATTACATATAATGATATAGTATACTATTACATATATAGTATACTATTACATATATAGTATACTATTACATATAATGATATAGTATACTATTAAATATAATGATATAGTATACTATTACATATATAGTATACTATTACATATGTAGTATATTATTACATATAATGATATAGTATACTGTTAAATATAATGCTGTAGTAAACTATTACATATATAGTATACTATTACATATAAAGTATACTATTACATATAATGATATAGTATACTATTACATATAATGATATAGTATACTATTACATATAATGATATAGTATACTATTACATATATAGTATACTGTTACATATATAGTATACTATTACATATATAGTATACTATTACATATATAGTATACTATTGCATATGTAGGATACTATTACATATAATTATATAGTATACTATTACATATATAGTATACTGTTACATATATAGTATACTATTACATATGTAGTATACTATTACATATAATGATATAGTATACTATTACATATGTAGTATACTATTACATATGTAGTATACTATTACATATATAGTATATTATTACATATAATGATATAGTATACTATTACATATAATGATATAGTATACTATTACATATATAGTATACTATTACATATATAGTATACTATTACATATAATGATATAGTATACTATTACATATATAGTATACTATTGCATATGTAGTATACTATTACATATAATGATATAGTATACTATTACATATGTAGTATACTATTACATATGTAGTATACTATTACATATATAGTATACTATTACATATAATGATATAGTATACTATTACATATATAGTATACTATTACATATAATGATATAGTATACTATTAAATATAATGATATAGTATACTATTACATATATAGTATACTATTACATATGTAGTATATTATTACATATAATGATATAGTATACTGTTAAATAAAATGCTGTAGTAAACTATTACATATATAGTATACTATTACATATAATGATATAGTATACTACTACATATAATGATATAGTATACTATTACATATATAGTATACTATTACATATATAGTATACTGTTACATATATATTATTCTGTTACATATGTAGGATACTATTACATATAATGATATAGTATACTATTACATATATAGTATACTATTACATATAATGATATAGTATACTATTACATATATAGTATACTATTACATATATAGTATACTATTACATATATAGTATACTATTACATATAATGATATAGTATACTATTACATATATAGTATACTATTACATATAATTATATAGTATACTATTACATATATAGTATACTATTACATATATAGTATACTATTACATATCATGATATAGTATACTATTACATATATAGTATACTACAACATATAATGATATAGTATACTACTACATATAATGATATAGTATACTACAACATATAATGATATAGTATACTATTATATATATAGTATACTACAACATATACATATATAGTATACTACTACATATAATGATATAGTATACTACTACATATAATGATATAGTATACTACAACATATAATGATATAGTATACTACTACATATAATGATATAGTATACTACAACATATAATGATATAGTATACTACTACATATAATGATATAGTATACTATTACATATAATGATATAGCCTCAAACTATAATGTATAGAATATGTCAACGCTCTCTCTCTCTGGCTCTCTCACTCTCTCTCTCTCTCACTCTCTGTCTCTCACTCTCTCTCTGTCTCTCTCTGTCTCTCTCTGTCTCTCTCTCTCAATTCAATTCAATTCAAGGGCTTTATTGGCATGGGAAACGTGTTAACATTGCCAAAGCAAGTGAGGTAGACAACATACAAAGTGAATATATAAAGTGAAAAACAACAAAAATTAACAGTAAACATTACACATACAGAAGTTTCAAAACAGTAAAGACATTACAAATGTCATATTATATATATATATACAATGTACAAATAGTTAAAGGACACAAGATAAAATGAATAAGCATAAATATGGGTTGTATTTACAATGGTGTTTGTTCTTCACTGGTTGCCCTTTTCTCGTGGCAACAGGTCACAAATCTTGCTGCTGTGATGCACACTGTGGAATTTCACCCTGTAGATATGGGAGTTTTTCAAAATTGGATTTGATTTCGAATTCTTTGTGGATCTGTGTAATCTGAGGGAAATATGTCTCTCTAATATGGTCATACATCTCTCTCTGTCTCTCTCTCTGTCTCTCTCTCTCTGTCTCTCTCTCTGTCTCTCTCTCTCTGTCTCTCACTCTCTGTCTCTCACTCTCTGTCTCTCACTCTCTCTCTCTGTCTCTCACTCTCTCACTCTCTGTCTCTCACTCTCTCTCTCTGTCTCTCACTCTCTCTCTCTGTCTCTCACTCTCTCTCTCTGTCTCTCACTCTCTCTCTCTGTCTCTCACTCTCTCTGTCTCTCACTCACTCTCACTCTCTGTCTCTCTCACTCTGTCTCTCTGTCAATTACATTTCAATTCAAGGGGCTATATTGGCATGGGAAACAGGTATTAACATTGCCAAAGCAAGTGAGGTAGATAATATACAAAAGTGAAATAAACAATAAATGTCTCTCTCTCTCCCTCTCCCTCCCTCTTTCTCTCTCCCTCCCTCCCTCTTTCTCTCTCCCTCTTTCTCTCTCCCTTTCTCTCTCCCTCCCTCCTCCCTCCCTCTTTCTCTTTCTCTCGCTCTCTCTACCTCCCTCCTTCTCTACCCTCCCTACCTCAACTGAAAGCCCTTCAGTAAATATCTGTTTCTTCGTTGTGTCTGCCGTTGTGTGTGGTGCGCGTGTCTGTCTAACAGGAATTCTCATGTAATTAGGGAAATCACAGACTAATTAGTTCTCTTTCATGTTGTATAATTCCCCCACAATGCATTTCAACGACGCACGCCACTGTCAACAATTAACACTGTCAAGTTGTCTTTTTACCTGCGCTCTCTCTCTTCTTCCCTCCTCCTTCCCTGCCTACCTCTCCCGCCCTCTCTTCCTCCCTCCTCCTTCCCTGCCTACCTCTCCCTCCCTCCCTCTGTTCTTCCCTCCTCCTTCCCTGCCTACCTCTCCCTCTCTCTCTCTCTCTCTTCTTCCCTCCTCCTTCCCTGCCTACCTCTCCCTCTCTCTCTCTCTCTCTTCTTCCCTCCTCCTTCCCTGCCTACCTCTCCCTCTCTCTCTCTCTCTTCCTCCTTCCCTGCCTACCTCTCCCTCTCTCTCTCTCTCTTCCTCCCTCCTCCTTCCCTGCCTACCTCTCCCTCTCTCTCTCTCTCTTCCTCCCTCCTCCTTCCCTGCCTACCTCTCCCTCTCTCTCTCTCTCTTCCTCCCTCCTCCTTCCCTGCCTACCTCTCCCTCTCTCTCTCTTCTTCCCTCCTCCTTCCCTGCCTACCTCTACCTCTCTCTCTCGCCCTCCCTCCCTCCCTCTACTCCCTCCCTCCCTCTACTCCTCTCCTGTAAAGAGAAAAGAGGAAGAGGGGGTGGGGATGGTTCTTCTGGTCACAGCAGAGATAATTGCCTCTTTACTGTCTGTCTGTGTGTGAGGTCCAGACAGTGTGCTTGGAGGAGGATAAACCCAGCCTGGTCCAGACAGTGTTAGCCTAGCGCTACCTGGAGGGAGCTGTACCTTAAACACACAGTGCAGGTTAGCTTTACACTCACTAACAGTATTAGCCTAGCGCTACCTGGAGGGAGCTGTACCTTAAACACACAGTGCAGGTTAGCTTTACACTCACTAACAGTATTAGCCTAGCGCTACCAGGAGGGAGCTGTACCTTAAACACACAGTGCAGGTTAGCTTTACACTCACTAACAGTATTAGCCTAGCGCTACCTGGAGGGAGCTGTACCTTAAACACACAGTGCAGGTTAGCTTTACACTCACTAACAGTATTAGCCTAGCGCTACCTGGAGGGAGCTGTACCTTAAACACACAGTGCAGGTTAGATCTCTGTGTGTCCTGACTGTAGGGGAGGTCCTAGTGGAGACTGTCCAGATCTCTGTGTGTCCTGACTGTGTGTTCATGTCCTAGTGGAGACTGTCCAGATCTCTGTGTGTCCTGACTGTGTGTTCATGTCCTAGTGGAGACTGTCCAGATCTCTGTGTGTCCTGACTGTGTGTTCATGTCCTAGTGGAGACTGTCCAGATCTCTGTGTGTCCTGACTGTGTGTTCATGTCCTAGTGGAGACTGGCCAGATCTCTGTGTGTCCTGACTGTGTGTCCATGTCCTAGTGGAGACTGTCCAGATCTCTGTTTGTCCTGACTGTAGGGGAGGTCCTAGTGGAGACTGAATGTGATAGGCCATATGACAGGACAGGAAATAGTATCAACTGAATGTTGAATGTGTTTCCTGTCAGGTATTTTAATGATCTGGATTGTCTAGTTGTTTTTTTAATTTATTTTTTATTTGATTTATTTCACCTTTATTTAACCAGGTAGGCAAGTTGAGAACAAGTTCTCATTTACAATTGCGACCCGGCCAAGATAAAGCAAAGCAGTTCGACACATCCAACAACACAGAGTTACACATGGAGTAAAACAAACATACAGTCAATAATACAGTATAAACAAGTCTATATACAATGTGAGCAAATTAGGTGAGAAGGGAGGTAAAGGCAAAAAAGGCCATGGTGGCAAAGTAAATACAATATAGCAAGTAAAACACTGGAATGGTAGTTTTGCAATGGAAGAATGTGCAAAGTAGAAATAAAAATAATGGGGTGCAAAGGAGCAAAATAAATAAATAAATTAAATACAGTTGGGAAAGAGGTAGTTGTTTGGGCTAAATTATAGGTGGGCTATGTACAGGTGCAGTAATCTGTAAGATGCTCTGACAGTTGGTGCTTAAAGCTAGTGAGGGAGATAAGTGTTTCCAATTTAAGAGATTTTTGTAGTTCGTTCCAGTCATTGGCAGCAGAGAACTGGAAGGAGAGGCGGCCAAAGAAAGAATTGGTTTTGGGGGTGACTAGAGAGATATACCTGCTGGAGCGTGTGCTACAGGTGGGAGATGCTATGGTGACCAGCGAGCTGAGATAAGGGGGGACTTTACCTAGCAGGGTCTTGTAGATGACATGGAGCCAGTGGGTTTGGCGACGAGTATGAAGCGAGGGCCAGCCAACGAGAGCGTACAGGTCGCAATGGTGGGTAGTTGTCTCTCTCTCTCTCTCCCTCCTCTTTGTCTCTCTCTTCGCTCTCGCTCCCTCCTCCCTCCCTCCCTCCTCCCCCTCCCTCCCTCCCTCCCTCCCTCCCTCCCTCCCTCTCTCTCTCTCTGTCTCTCTCTCTCTCGCTCTTTCTCCCTCCCTCTCCCTCTCCTCTCTCCTCTCCTCTATCTGTTGTGCTGAGTCGTCAGATCAGTAGAGCGCCATATATCAGCTCCACACCTCCCTGGAGACAGGAGAACAGAGAGGTGGGAAAGGAGGACGACAGAGACAGGGAGGTAGAGAGGATGGTGGGAGAGAGGGGGAGGGAAAGGAGGGGGTGAGGTGATGCCATCCTCACATCTCTCTCTCAACTGCTGTTTGTAATAATGGCAAATGATTGTTTGTTTTCGGCACTTGTTTTGATGGCGTGATTGTAATTGGAAGGTGTGTGCGTCTCTGTTTCCGATTCATGTGCATGTTGAAGCATTAGTGAGACTCTGACACAGACACTTAGTTAAATGGAATTTCCATTTTCTATTTCTGAGAGCTCTATTTACTGGGGGATACAGCCACACTTTGAGAGAGACAGAGAGAGAGAGAGACAGAGAGAGAGAGAGAGACAGAGAGAGAGAGAGACGGGGAGAGAGAGAGAGAGAGAGAGAGACAGGGGAGAGAGAGAGACAGAGAGAGCGACAGGGAGAGAGAGGGAGAGAGACAGAGAGAGAGAGACCAGGGGGGGGGGAAGAGATAACAATAGAGAGACAAAGATAAAATGAGAGAGTGATAGAGGGAGAACCAGAGACATTTCTTATTTTCACACCAGATTTCATCATTTCGTCACCCAGCACCATTTCAGCTATATGTAGCTACATACAGGAACTATACTGTAGTATGTAGCTATATACAGGAACTATACTGTAGTATGTAGCTATATACAGGAACTATACTGTAGTATGTAGCTATATACAGGAACTATACTGTAGTATGTAGCTATATACAGGAACTATACTGTAGTATGTAATATACAGGAACTATACTGTAGTATGTAGCTATATACAGGAACTATACTGTAGTATGTAGCTATATACAGGAACTATACTGTAGTATGTAGCTATATACAGGAACTATACTGTAGTATGTAGCTACATACAAGAACTATACTGTAGTATGTAGCTACATACAGGAACTATACTGTAGTATGTAGCTATATACAGGAACTATACTGTAGTATGTAGCTATATACAGGAACTATACTGTAGTATGTAGCTATATACAGGAACTATACTGTAGTATGTAGCTATATACAGGAACTATACTGTAGTATGTAGCTATATACAGGAACTATACTGTAGTATGTAGCTATATACAGGAACTATACTGTAGTATGTAGCTATATACAGGAACTATACTGTAGTATGTAGCTATATACAGGAACTATACTGTAGTATGTAGCTATATACACACTCACTCTCGCTCTCTCTCTCTCTCACTTTGTCTCTCTCTCACTTTCTCTCTCTCTCTCACTTTGTCTCTCTCTCACTTTCTCTCTCTCTCTCACTTTGTCCCTCTCTCTCTCTCTCTCTCTCTCTCTCTCTCTCTCTCTCTCACTTTGTCCCTCTCTCTCTCTCTCTCTCTCTCCTCTCTCTCTCTCTCTCACTTTGTCTCTCTCTCTCTCTCTCTCTACACCTCTCTCTCTGTAACAACTTGCTGCAGTGTTGAGCAGTGTGGTCAAGGTATATTTCTGTCGTTTCACAGGGGAGAGACAGAGTGATGGAACAGGGAAGGAGGGAGGTGGAGGGGGACAAATGATGATAAAAGGCAGAGTGGCTGTAGAAGGTAGCAGGATGGAGGGACATAAAGATAGAAAGGAGAAAGATTAATGATGTATAAAGATAGAGGTACTGGTGGTAGAGAGAGAGAGAGAGAGGAGAGAGAGAGGCAGGTAGAGTTAGAGAGAGAGAGGCAGGTAGAGTTAGAGAGAGAGAGGCAGGTAGAGTTAGAGAGAGAGAGGCAGGTAGAGTTAGAGAGAGAGAGGCAGGTAGAGTTAGAGAGAGAGAGGCAGGTAGAGAGAGAGAGAGAGAGAGAGGCAGGTAGAGAGGGGAGAGAGAGGCAGGCAGAGTTGGGGAGAGAGAGAGCAGGTAGAGTTGGGGAGAGAGAGGCAGGTAGAGTTGGGGAGAGAGAGGCAGGTAGAGTTAGAGAGAGAGAGAGAGAGAGCAGGTAGAGAGAGAGAGAGAGAGGCAGGTAGAGTTGGGAGAGAGAGGCAGGTAGAGTTGGGGAGAGAGAGGCAGGTAGAGTTGGGGAGAGAGAGGCAGGTAGAGTTGGAGAGAGAGGCAGGTAGAGAGAGAGAGAGGCAGGTAGAGAGGAGAGAGAGGCAGGTAGAGTTGGGGAGAGAGAGGCAGGTAGAGTTGGGGAGAGAGAGGCAGGTAGAGTTGGGGAGAGAGAGGCAGGTAGAGTTGGGGAGAGAGAGGCAGGTAGAGATAGAGAGAGAGAGGCAGGTAGAGTTGGGGAGAGAGAGAGGCAGGTAGAGTTGGGGAGAGAGAGGCAGGTAGAGTTGGGGAGAGAGAGGCAGGTAGAGTTGGGGAGAGAGAGGCAGGTAGAGTTGGGGAGAGAGAGGCAGGTAGAGTTGGGGAGAGAGAGGCAGGTAGAGTTGGGGAGAGAGAGGCAGGTAGAGTTGGGGAGAGAGAGGCAGGTAGAGTTGGGGAGAGAGAGGCAGGTAGAGTTGGGGAGAGAGAGAGGCAGGTAGAGAGGCAGGTAGAGAGAGAGAGAGAGGCAGGTAGAGAGAGAAAGAGAGGCAGGTAGAGAGAGAGAGGCAGGTAGAGAGAGAGAGGCAGGTAGAGAGAGAGAGGCAGGTAGAGAGAGAGAGAGAGAGAGAGAGAGAGAGAGATAGGCAGGTAGAGAGAGAGAGAGGGATGGAGAAAGAGAGAGAGAGAAAGAGAGCGAGACAAAGAGAGAGCGAAGGAGAGAGCGACAGAGAGAGAGAGAGGGGGAGAGAAAGAGAGAGACAGGTAGAGTGAGAGAGAGAGAGAGAGACATAGGCAGGTAGAGAGAGAGAGAGTCAGGTAGAGTGAGAGAGAGAGAGATGGAGAAAGAGAGAGAGAGGGGGGAGAGAGAGACAAAGGGGGAGAGAGAGAGGGGGAGAGAAAGAGAGAGACGGGGAGAGAAAGAGAGAGACGGGGAGAGAAAGAGAGAGAGGCAGGTAGAGTTGGGGAGAGAGAGGCAGGTAGAGTTGGGGAGAGAGAGGCAGGTAGAGTTGGGGAGAGAGAGGCAGGTAGAGTTGGGGAGAGAGAGGCAGGTAGAGTTAGAGAGAGAGAGGCAGGTAGAGAGAGCGAGAGAGGCAGGTAGAGAGGCAGGTAGAGAGAGAAAGAGAGGCAGGTAGAGAGAGAAAGAGAGGCAGGTAGAGAGAGAGAGGCAGGTAGAGAGAGAGAGAGAGAGAGAGATAGGCAGGTAGAGAGAGAGAGAGGGATGGAGAAAGAGAGAGAGAGAAAGAGAGCGAGACAAAGAGAGAGAGCGACAGAGAGAGAGAGAGGGGGAGAGAAAGAGAGAGACAGGTAGAGTGAGAGAGAGAGAGAGAGACATAGGCAGGTAGAGAGAGAGAGAGTCAGGTAGAGTGAGAGAGAGAGAGATGGAGAAAGAGAGAGAGAGAGACAAAGGGGGAGAGAGAGAGGGGGAGAGAAAGAGAGAGACGGGGAGAGAAAGAGAGAGACAGGTTGAGAGAGAGAGAGAGAGAGAGAGAGATAGGCAGGTAGAGAGAGAGAGAGGGATGGAGAAAGAGAGAGAGAGAAAGAGAGAGAGAGAAAGAGACAAAGGGGGAGAGAGAGAGGGGGAGAGAAAGAGAGAGACGGGGAGAGAAAGAGAGAGACAGGTAGAGTGAGAGAGAGAGAGAGAGAGGGAGGGAGAGAGAGAGAGAGAGGCAGGTAGAGTGAGAGAGAGAGAGAGAGGCAGGTAGAGTGAGAGAGAGAGGGGCAGGTAGAGTGAGAGAGAGAGAGGCAGGTAGAGCTATTTGGCCCTAAAAAGAGAGTACACAGTGGCAGAATACCTGACCACTGTGACTGACCCAAACTTAAGGAAAGCTTTGACTATGTACAGACTCGATGAGCATAGCCTTGCTCTTGAGAAAGGCCACCGTAGGCAGACATGGCTCTCAAGAGAAGACAGGCTATGTGCTCACTGCCCACAAAATGAGGTGGAAACTGAGCTGCACTTCCTAACCTCCTGCCCAATGTATGACCATATTAGAGAGACATATTTCCCTCAGATTACACAGATCCACAAAGAATTTGAAAACAAATCCAATTTTGATAAACTCCCATATCTACTGGGTGAAATTCCACAGTGTGCCATCACAGCAGCAAGATGTGTGACCTGTTGCCACAAGAAAAGGGCAACCAGTGAAGAACAAACACCATTGTAAATACAACCCATATTTATGTTTATTTATTGTCCCTTTGAACTATTGGCAGATAATATGACATTTGAAAGGTATTTATTATTTTTGAACGGTTGTGAGTTTAATGTTTACTGTAAAATTGTATTTTTTTATTTGACTTTTGTTTGTTAGCCTCCAACTGCTCTTAAGAGCCTCCAACTGCTCTTAAACGCGAGTAAAACCAAATGCATGCTTTTCAACCGATCGCTGCCTGCACCCGCATGCCCGACTAGCATCACCACCCTGGATGGTTCCGACCTTGAATATGTGGACATCTATAAGTACCTAGGTGTCTGGCTAGACTGCAAACTCTCCTTCCAGACTCACATCAAACATCTCCAATCGAAAATCAAATCAAGAGTCGGCTTTCTATTCCGCAACAAAGCCTCCTTCACTCACGCCGCCAAGCTCACCCTAGTAAAACTGACTATCCTACCGATCCTCGACTTCGGCGATGTCATCTACAAAATGGCTTCCAACACTCTACTCAGCAAACTGGATGCAGTCTATCACAGTGCCATCCGTTTTGTCACCAAAGCACCTTATACCACCCACCAATGCTCTAGTCGGCTGGCCCTCGCTACATATTCGTCGCCAGACCCACTGGCTCCAGGTCATCTACAAGTCCATGCTAGGTAAAGCTCCGCCTTATCTCAGTTCACTGGTCACGATGGCAACACCCATCCGTAGCACGCGCTCCAGCAGGTGTATCTCACTGATCATCCCTAAAGCCAACACCTCATTTGGCCGCCTTCGTTCCAGTACTCTGCTGCCTGTGACTGGAACGAACTGCAAAAATCGCTGAAGTTGGAGACTTTATCTCCCTCACCAACTTCAAACATCAGCTATCCGAGCAGCTAACCGATCAAGGTGCAGCTGTACATAGTCTATTGGTAAATAGCCCACCCATTTTCACCTACCTCATCCCCATACTGTTTTTATACTGTTTTTATTTATTTACTTTTCTGCTCTTTTGCACACCAATATCTCTACCTGTACATGACCATCTGATCATTTATCACTCCAGTGTTAATCTGCAAAATTGTATTATTCGCCTACCTCCTCATGCCTTTTGCACACATTGTATATAGACTGCCCATTTTTTTTTCTACTGTGTTATTGACTTGTTAATTGTTTACTCCATGTGTAACTCTGTGTTGTCTGTTCACACTGCTATGCTTTATCTTGGCCAGGTCGCAGTTGCAAATGAGAACTTGTTCTCAACTAGCCTACCTGGTTAAATAAAGGTGTTCTCAACTAGCCTACCTGGTTAAATAAAGGTGTTCTCAACTAGCCTACCTGGTTAAATAAAGGTGAAACAAAAAAATAAAAAAAATAAAAAATATTATCTACTTCCCATGCCAATGTTAACATCTCTCCTTGGAGGTGGAGAGAGAGAGAGAGAGGAGAGAGAGGCAGGTAGAGTTAGAGAGAGAGAGGCAGGTAGAGAGGCAGGTAGAGATAGAAAGAGAGGCAGGTAGAGATAGAAAGAGAGGCAGGTAGAGAGAGAAAGAGAGGCAGGTAGAGAGAGAAAGAGAGGCAGGTAGAGAGAGAGAGGCAGGTAGAGAGAGAGAGAGAGAGAGAGAGAGAGAGATAGGCAGGTAGAGAGAGAGAGAGGGATGGAGAAAGAGAGAGAGAGAAAGAGAGCGAGACAAAGAGAGAGAGCGACAGAGAGAGAGAGAGGGGGAGAGAAAGAGAGAGACAGGTAGTGAGAGAGAGAGAGAGAGACATAGGCAGGTAGAGAGAGAGAGAGTCAGGTAGAGTGAGAGAGAGAGATGGAGAAAGAGAGAGAGAGAGAGAGAAAGAGAGAGAGACAAAGGGGGAGAGAGAGAGGGGGAGAGAAAGAGAGAGACGGGGAGAGAGAGAGAGAGGGATGGAGAAAGAGAGAGAGAGAGAGAGAGAAAGAGACAAAGGGGAGAGAGAGAGAGAGAGAGAGAGAGAGAGAGATGAGACTCCTAGGTGGATGAAGGGATAGAGAGAGAGAGTGATATATTGATCTTGAGGAGGATGAAGAATGGAGAGAGAGACAGAGATATATTGATCTCCTTGGAGGAGGATGAAGGATGTAGTTAGAGACAGTGATATATTGATCTCCTGGAGGAGGATGAAGGATGGAGAGAGAGACAGAGATATTGAGAGACAGAGAGAGAGAGATGAGAGGATGGAGAGAGAGCAGATGAGAGAGAGAGAGAGAGAGAGAGAGAGAGAGAGAGAGAGAGAGAGAGAGAGAGAGAGAGAGAGAGAGAGAGAGAGAGAGAGAGAGAGAGAGAGAGAGAGAGAGAGAGAGAGAGAGAGAGAGAGAGAGAGAGAGAGAGAGAGAGAGACAGAGATGTATTGATCTCCTTGGATAAAGGGATGGAGAGAGAGAGGAGAAAGACACACAGAGAGAGAGAGAGAAAGAGAGAGAGACAGTGATATATTGATCTCCTTGGAGGAGGATGGAGAAGAGGCAGTGAGGCTGAATCAGACTGAGTGTCTAGTAGAGATATAGAGATATATAAACCCTCCATATTCTAGCCTGGGAGATGAGGGAGGGATGAGGGAGGGATGAGGGATAGGTGGTCCTATAGCAGCACATTATGGCCTCTCTAATACTACCTACAGAGATAGGGAAGAAGGAGAGAGAGAGAAATATGGCCCTATAATCACATTATGGGAGTGAGAGAGGGAGGGAGATAGGTGGTCCTATAGCAGACATCTCTGATACTACTAGGGAGGGAGGGAGGGAGGGGAAGAGAGATGGCACATTATGCCCTGCCTGAGAGTACAGCAGAGAAAGAGAGGAGTGGAGGAGTAATGAGGGTATATGACTGGGGAGGAGAGGAGAGGGAGGTGTACAGTAGGTGGGAGGAGAGGAGAGGGAGGTGTACAGTAGGTAAGAGGAGAGAGAGGGAGGTGTACGGTAGGTAAGAGGAGGGGAGGTGTACGGTAGGTAAGAGGAGAGAGAGAGGAGGTGTACGGTAGGTAAGAGGAGAGGAGAGGGAGTTGTACAGTAGGTAAGAGGAGAGGAGAGGAGAGGGAGGTGTACGGTAGGTAAGAGGAGAGGAGAGGGAGGTGTACAGTAGGTAAGAGGAGAGGAGAGGAGAGGAGAGGGAGGTGTACAGTAGGTAAGACGAGAGGAGAGGGAGGTGTACGATAGGTAAGAGGAGAGAGGAGGGGAGGTGTACAGTAGGTAAGAGGAGAGGAGAGGGAGGTGTAGGGTAGGTAAGAGGAAGGAGGGATTGAGAGATTTTAGAGGGAGAATAGCTATCGACTTGAGTGATTGAGCGAGGAGGGAGGGAGGGAGGAACAGATGAAGTGAGAGAATCAAGGAGGGAGGGATAGATGGATGATGCTGCCACTCCCCTCCGTTAACAGCTGTGTAATAGCCTTGATTTCTACTCTCTGAATTATTAACACAATCCCATCAGCAATACTCTCTCTCCTTCCTCTTTCTCTCTCCTTCCTCTCTCCCTCTCTCTCTCTCTGAAGGAAGAGACCATCTCCAGAGCAAAGGGGGGTAGCCACCCGCTCACGTGCATGACATACATACACACACATTGTGAAGAGCTCTGGGAACCCCCCTCCCCAACATAATACCCAGTTTGATATCCCCCAGCCCTTCGGTTAATACTCTCCGATAGTGAAATGCTCTGTCCTACATTACAACCAACTGACTTCAGCATTCTCACAAAAACATGGAAGGGGAATAAAGGCAAGGAATTATTTAAAGAAAATTGTGATACAATTCAAACATTTGTTTAGATCATTTAAATGTAAGGACCAGAGAAATGAACCATGCAGGTTGCAACAATAGTTGTGAAGAGATGTTTGGTTCCGTGACACATGGTCTCTGAACTGATACACACAACAACAACAGATTCACAACTTTAACAGTTTTTCTATTTAAATGATTCTACAAAATTGTTTCAACCAATAGAATGTGTGTGTGGAGGATACAGCCATCCCAGCTCTGCAGATTGTGCTGCGACCAGACAGAATCCTTCTATCACATCTCTCTATAATAGAATGTTGTTTCAACCAATAGAATGTGGAGGACCAGACAGAATCCTCCTATCACATCTCTCTATAATAGAATGTTGTTTCAACCAATAGAATGTGGAGGACCAGACAGAATCCTCCTATCACATCTCTCTATAATAGAATGTTGTTTCAACCAATAGAATGTGGAGGACAAGACAGAATCCTCCTATCACATCTCTCTATAATAGAATGTTGTTTCAACCAATAGAATGTGGAGGACCAGACAGAATCCTCCTATCACATCTCTCTATAAATGAATGTTGTTTCAACCAATAGAATGTGGAAGACCAGACAGAATCCTCCTATCACATCTCTCTATAATAGAATGTTGTTTCAACCAATAGAATGTGGAGGACCAGACAGAATCCTTCTATCACATCTCTCTATAAATGAATGTTGTTTCAACCAATAGAATGTGGAGGACCAGACAGAATCCTTCTATCACATCTCTCTATAATAGAATGTTGTTTCAACCAATAGAATGTGGAAGACCAGACAGAATCCTCCTATCACATCTCTCTATAAATGAATGTTGTTTCAACCAATAGAATGTGGAGGACCAGACAGAATCCTCCTATCACATCTCTCTATAATAGAATGTTGTTTCAACCAATAGAATGTGGAGGACCAGACAGAATCCTCTTATCACATCTCTCTATAATAGAATGTTGTTTCAACCAATAGAATGTGGAGGACCAGACAGAATCCTCCTATCACATCTCTCTATAATAGAATGTTGTTTCAACCAATAGAATGTGGAGGACAAGACCGAATCCTTCTATCACATGTCTCTATAATAGAATATTGTTTCAACCAATAGAATGTGGAGGACCAGACAGAATCCTCCTATCACATCTCTCTATAATAGAATGTTGTTTCAACCAATAGAATGTGGAGGACCAGACAGAATCCTCCTATCACATCTCTCTATAATAGAATGTTGTTTCAACCAATAGAATGTGGAGGACCAGACAGAATCCTTCTATCACATCTCTCTATAAATGAATGTTGTTTCAACCAATAGAATGTGGAGGACCAGACAGAATCCTCCTATCACATCTCTCTATAATAGAATGTTGTTTCAACCAATAGAATGTGGAGGACCAGACAGAATCCTCCTATCACATCTCTCTATAATAGAATGTTGTTTCAACCAATAGAATGTGGAGGACCAGACAGAATCCTCCTATCACATCTCTCAGCCGTATTAGAGCTGATTCACCCGTTAACAAACAGACATATGGAACACAGGACCACTGACTAATGAGGAAGCATGTGTTTAATGTGGTGTCTACAGAAAATACCTGTGTGTGTGTGTGTGTGTGTGTGTGTGTGTGTGTGTGTGTGTGTGTGTGTGTGTGTGTGTGTGTTGATGTGTAATCTAATTAGGGAGGCTGAGAATTGTACATCTGACTGACGGCTAGAAAGCACAACAGGTGACACACACACACGCTCACGCACACACAGAACACACACACACACACAAAACACACACACCAAGCCCACAGAACACACAGCGCTCAATGTGTGTGTCACCTCTCTCTCTCTCTCTCTGTGTGTATGTGTCTTTAAGGTTTCCATGGTAACAGTTGAACAGTGTCATATACTGTAACACCTGGCTCTTCTCAGGGTGGTGCACTCCTCCATCCACCTGCTGCAACCTCTCTCTCTCTCTCTCTCTCTCTCTCTCTCTCTCTCTCTCAATTCAATTCAATTCAATTCAATTCAAGGGGCTTTATTGGCATGGGAAACATGTGTTAACATTGCCAAAGCAAGTGAGGTAGATAATATATAAAGTGAATATATAAAGTGAAATAAACAATAAAAATGAACAGTAAACATTACACATACAGAAGTTTCAAAACAATAAAGACATTACAAATGTCATTTTATATATTTATACAGTGTTTTAATGTACAAATGGTAAAGGACACAAGATAAAATAAAAAAGCATAAATATGAGTTGTATTTACAATGGTGTTTGTTCTTCCCTGGTTGCCCTTTTCTCGTGGCAACAGGTCACACATCTTGCTGCTGTAATGGCACACTGTGGAATTTCACCCTGTAGATATGGGAGTTTATCAAAATTGGATTTGTTTTCGAATTCTTTGTGGATCTGTGTGATCTGAGGGAAATATGTGTCTCTAATATGGTCATACATTGGGCAGGAGGTTAGGAAGTGCAGCTCAGTTTCCACCTCATTTTGTGGGCAGTGAGCACATAGCCTGTCTTCCCTTGAGAGCCATGTCTGCCTACGGCGGCCTTTCTCAATAGCAAGGCTATGCTCACTGAGTCTGTACATAGTCAAAGCTTTCCTTAAGTTTGGGTCAGTCACGGTGGTCAGGTATTCTGCCACTGTGTACTCTCTGTGTAGGGCCAAATAGCATTCTAGTTTGCTCAGTTTTTTTGTTAATTCTTTCCAATGTGTCAAGTAATTATCTTTTTGTTTTCTCATGATTTGGTTGGGTCTAATTGTGCTGCTGTCCTGGGGCTCTGTAGGGTGTGTTTGTGTTAGTGAACAGAGCCCCAGGACCA
Source organism: Oncorhynchus nerka (assembly GCF_034236695.1). Lineage (NCBI taxonomy): Eukaryota > Metazoa > Chordata > Actinopteri > Salmoniformes > Salmonidae > Oncorhynchus > Oncorhynchus nerka. The sequence goes on along the minus strand of NW_027040024.1, from coordinate 72 downwards.
GCTGGCTTAGGGGACTCTTCTCCAGGTTCATCTCTCTGTAGGTGATGGCTCTGTGGGGTGTGTTTGTGAACA
>NW_027040023.1:127500-136405 GCF_034236695.1 Oncorhynchus nerka | reverse complement strand
CTCTGACTCCCCCTGCTGGTTTAACTTCAGCTCTGACTCCCCCTGCTGCTTTTACTTCAGCTCTGACTCCCCCTGCTGGTTTAACTTCAGCTCTGACTCCCCCTGCTGGTTTAACTTCAGCTCTGACTCCCCCTAGTGCTTTAACTTCAGCTCTGACTCCCCCTGCTGCATTAACTTCAGCTCTGACTCCACCTGCTGCATTAACTTCAGCTCTGACTCCACCTGCTGCATTAACTTCAGCTCTGACTCCCCCTGCTGGTTTAACTTCAGCTCTGACTCCACCTGCTGCTTTACTTCAGCTCTGACTCCCCCTGCTGCATTAACTTCAGCTCTGACTCCCCCTGCTGCATTAACTTCAGCTCTGACTCCACCTGCTGCTTTAACTTCAGCTCTGACTCCACCTGCTGCTTTAACTTCAGCTCTGACTCCACCTGCTGCATTAACTTCAGCTCTGACTCCCCCTGCTGCATTATCTTCAGCTCTGACTCCACCTGCTGCTTTAACTTCAGCTCTGACTCCACCTGCTGCATTAACTTCAGCTCTGACTCCCCCTGCTGCATTAACTTCAGCTCTGACTCCACCTGCTGCTTTAACTTCAGCTCTGACTCCACCTGCTGCATTAACTTCAGCTCTGACTCCCTGCTGCATTAACTTCAGCTCTGACTCCCTGCTGCTTTTAACTTCAGCTCTGACTCCCCCTGCTGGTTTAACTTCAGCTCTGACTCCCCTGCTGTTTAACTTCAGCCTGACTCCCCCCTGCTGGTTTAACTTCAGCTCTGACTCCCCTGCTGCTTTACTTCAGCATTTAGCAGACTCTTATCCAGAGCAACTCAAATTGGTGCCACCTTATGACATCCAGTGGAACAGTAGTGCATCTAAATCTTTTGAGGGGGGATTACTTTATCCTATCCTAGGTATTCCTTAAAGAGGTGGGGTTTCAGGTGTCTCCGGAAGGTGGTGATTGACTCCGCTGTCCTGGCGTCGTGAGGGAGTTTGTTCCACCATTGGGGGGCCAGAGCAGCGAACAGTTTTGACTGGGCTGAGCGGGAACTGTACTTCCTCAGTGGTAGGGAGGCGAGCAGGCCAGAGGTGGATGAACGCAGGGCCCTTGTTTGGGTGTAGGGCCTGATCAGAGCCTGGAGGTACTGAGGTGCCGTTCCCCTCACAGCTCCGTAGGCAAGCGCCATGGTCTTGTAGCGGATGCGAGCTTCAACTGGAAGCCAGTGGAGAGAGCGGAGGAGCGGGGTGACGTGAGAGAACTTGGGAAGGTTGAACACCAGACGGGCTGCGGCGTTCTGGATGAGTTGTAGGGGTTTAATGGCACAGGCAGGGAGCCCAGCCAACAGCGAGTTGCAGTAATCCAGACGGGAGATGACGAGTGCCTGGATTAGGACCTGCGCCGCTTCCTGTGTGAGGCAGGGTCGTACTCTGCGGATGTTGTAGAGCATGAACCTACAGGAACGGGCCACCGCCTTGATGTTAGTTGAGAACGACAGGGTGTTGTCCAGGATCACGCCAAGGTTCTTAGCGCTCTGGGAGGAGGACACAATGGAGTTGTCAACCGTGATGGCGAGATCATGGAACGGGCAGTCCTTCCCGGGAGGAAGAGCAGCTCCGTCTTGCCGAGGTTCAGCTTGAGGTGGTGATCCGTCATCCACACTGATATGTCTGCCAGACATGCAGAGATGCGATTCGCCACCTGATCATCAGAAGGGGGAAAGGAGAAGATTAATTGTGTGTCGTCTGCATAGCAATGATAGGAGAGACCATGTGAGGTTATGACAGAGCCAAGTGACTTGGTGTATAGCGAGAATAGGAGAGGGCCTAGAACAGAGCCCTGGTGGACACCAGTGGTGAGAGCACGTGGTGAGGAGACGGGATTCTCGCCACGCCACCTGGTAGGAGCGACCTGTCAGGTAGGACGCAATCCAAGCGTGGGCCGCGCCGGAGATGCCCAACTTGGAAAGGGTGGAGAGGAGGATCTGATGGTTCACAGTATCGAAGGCAGCCGATAGGTCTAGAAGGATGAGAGCAGAGGAGAGAGAGTTAGCTTTAGCAGTGCGGAGCGCCTCCGTGATACAGAGAAGAGCAGTCTCAGTTGAATGACTAGTCTTGAAACCTGACTGATTTGGATCAAGAAGGTCATTCTGAGAGAGATAGCGGGAGAGCTGGCCAAGGACGGCACGTTCAAGAGTTTTGGAGAGAAAAGAAAGAAGGGATACTGGTCTGTAGTTGTTGACATCGGAGGGATCGAGTGTAGGTTTTTTCAGAAGGGGTGCAACTCTCGCTCTCTTGAAGACGGAAGGGACGAGCCAGCGGTCAGGGATGAGTTGATGAGCGAGGTGAGGTAAGGGAGAAGGTCTCCGGAAATGGTCTGGAGAAGAGAGGAGGGGATAGGGTCAAGCGGGCAGGTTGTTGGGCGGCCGGCCGTCACAAGACGCGAGATTTCATCTGGAGAGAGGGGGAGAAAGAGGTCAGAGCACAGGGTAGGGCAGTGTGAGCAGAACCAGCGGTGTCGTTTGACTTAGCAAACGAGGATCGGATGTCGTCGACCTTCTTTTCAAAATGGTTGACGAAGTCATCTGCAGAGAGGGAAGAGGGGGAGGGGGAGGAGGATTCAGGAGGGAGGAGAAGGTTGCAAAGAGCTTCCTAGGGTTAGAGGCAGATGCTTGGAATTTAGAGTGGTAGAAAGTGGCTTTAGCAGCAGAGAGAGAAGAGGAAAATGTAGAGAGGAGGGGAGTGAAAGGATGTCAGGTCCGCAGGGAGGCGAGTTTTCCTCCATTTCCGCTCGGCTGCCCGGGAGCCCTGTTCTGTGAGCTCGCAATGAGTCGTTGAGCCACGGAGCGGGAGGGGAGGACCGAGCCGGCCTGGAGGATAGGGGACATAGAGAGTCAAAGGATGCAGAAAGGGAGGAGAGGAGGGTTGAGGAGGCAGAATCAGGAGATAGGTTGGAGAAGGTTTGAGCAGAGGGAAGAGATGATAGGATGGAAGAGGAGAGAGTAGCGGGGAGAGAGAGCGAAGGTTGGGACGGCGCGATACCATCCGAGTAGGGGCAGTGTGGGAAGTGTTGGATGAGAGCGAGAGGGAGAAGGATACAAGGTAGTGGTCGGAGACTTGGAGGGGAGTTGCAATGAGGTTAGTGGAAGAACAGCATCTAGTAAAGATGAGGTCGAGCGTATTTCCTGCCTTGTGAGTAGGGGGGAAGGTGAGAGGGTGAGGTCAAAAGAGGAGAGGAGTGGAAAGAAGGAGGCAGAGAGGAATGAGTCAAAGGTAGACGTGGGGAGGTTAAAGTCGCCCAGAACTGTGAGAGGTGAGCCGTCCTCAGGAAAGGAGCTTATCAAGGCATCAAGCTCATTGATGAACTCTCCGAGGGAACCTGGAGGGCGATAAATGATAAGGATGTTAAGCTTGAAAGGGCTGGTAACTGTGACAGCATGGAATTCAAAGGAGGCGATAGACAGATGGGTAAGGGGAGAAAGAGAGAATGACCACTTGGGAGAGATGAGGATCCCGGTGCCACCACCCCGCTGACCAGAAGCTCTCGGGTGTGCGAGAACACGTGGGCAGACGAAGAGAGAGCAGTAGGAGTAGCAGTGTTGTCTGTGGTGATCCATGTTTCCGTCAGTGCCAAGAAGTCGAGGGACTGGAGGGGGCATAGGCTGAGATGAACTCTGCCTTGTTGGCCGCAGATCGGCAGTTCCAGAGGCTACCGGAGACCTGGAACTCCACGTGGGTCGTGCGCGCTGGGACCACCAGATTAGGGTGGCCCGGCCACGCGTGTGGAGCGTTTGTATGGTCTGTGCAGAGAGGAGAGAACAGGGATAGACAGACACATAGTTGACAGGCTACACAAGAGGCTACGCTAATGCAAAGGAGATTGGAATGACAAGTGGACTACACGTCTCGAGTGTTCAAAAAGTTAAGCTTACGTAGCAAGAATCTTATTGACTAAAATGATTAAAATGATACAGTACTGCTGAAGTAGGCTAGCTGGCAGAGGCTGCGTTGTTGACTATGTAGGCTAGCTGGCAGTGTCTGCGTTGTTGACACTACACTAATCAAGTCGTTCCGTTGAGTGTAATGGTTTCTACTGTGCTACTGTGCTGCTATTCGGGGCTAGCTGGCAGTGTTGATTTACGTTACGTTGCGTTAAAAGAACGACAATAGCTGGCTAGCTAACCTAGGAAATCGCTCAAGACTACACAATTATCTTTGATACAAAGACGGCTATGTAGCTAGCTATGTAGCTAGCTACGATCAAACAACTTTAACTTCAGCTCTGACTCCCCCTGCTGCATTAACTTCAGCTCTGACTCCACCTGCTGCTTTAACTTCAGCTCTGACTCCCCCTGCTGCATTAACTTCAGCTCTGACTCCCCCTGCTGCTTTAACTTCAACATCATTTGATATCTGGCATGCAACAAATCACCTGCGACAGACACAAGTCCAGTCATTCCTCCTAACAGGACACTGTGTCAGGCTACATTACAGCTGTCTGGTGGAGTAGGAGTGTAGATGTAGACTTTGAGAGGATATTTCAGCTGGAACAGAACATCTCAAGGGTTTAAAAGGGAGAACAGGGGAGATATGCTCTGAGATGTTGGGATGTTGTGTTTTGATTCAGTCAGCTTGACAACGCACCCCTATCCTGGCAGAGAGAGCATTTACAAATCAGCCTTTCTCATCAGCAGCTGCATTGGCAGACATGTTGTTGAAAGTCACATTCAGCAAACAGAGAGAAACAAAGAAAGAGAGAGAGAGAGAGAGAGAGAGAGAGAGAGAGAGATTTTGTGGATTTTATATGCTAACCTCACAAAATAATTTCCAGGCAAATGAGGTTATCATAACATATCGTAGAGACAGCTCACCTGACCCCTTCATGATGTAATCAATGGCTCGGTCACTAATGGCAGCATCACTAGGCTTGATGTCCATGAAAGGCTTGCTGCCAATCCCCATGGAAACCATCTCTTTCAAGCGCACTTCTGTAGTTAAGAGAATAAACACGTTATGACCCTCAATCAGACACACAATTTCCATTTGATGTACCTGGGGTTGACTTGAACTAGAACCAGACACGCCACCTCTTAATGAATGGTACAGAATGTTATCAACACAGGCCTCAGGTCAGACAAGAGACATGTCACCTCTTAATGAATGGTACAGAGGGTTATCAACACAGGCCTCAGGTCAGACAAGAGACGTCACCTCTTAATGAATGGTACAGAATGTTATCAACACAGGCCTCAGGTCAGACAAGAGACACGTCACCTCTTAATGAATGGTACAGAAGGTTATCAACACAGGCCTCAGGTCAGACAAGAGACATGCCACCTCTTAATGAATGGTACAGAATGTTATCAACACAGGCCTCAGGTCAGACAAAAGATAAAGAGGAATTGTTCCATAACACAACAACAGATATGATGAGCTCATGTCCAGATATGACCCACGACTCCCCCTCTGTGGCCGTGGTTCCTCACCCCTGTTTCGTAGCGCCTGCCTCCAGAGGATCTTTCCGATGATGGCTGTCCACACGGCCTTGACCTCTCCAGAGCCGGCCTGCAGGATGAACGTGTCCTGGGACTTCCTCCTCCGGAACCAGATCTCGAAACGCAGCCCGCTGTCGCCCACGCTCTCTGTCATTCCTATCTCTGCCGTCTGAATGAGTAGCCAGAAACAGTCACCTTTACAGGAAAACACTGACTGTGGTGGTTTTGAGATTTCACATGGTGGCACAGCAAACTGAACATAGTGGTGTAGCGCCTCCATTGTGGAGAACCCTGCTAACTGTGGTTCCACACCTCACACCTGGACACAACAACATAGTGGTGTAGCGCCTCCATTGTGGAGAACCCTGCTAACTGTGGTTCCACACCTCACACCTGGACACAACAACATAGTGGTGTAGTGCCTCCATTGTGGAGAACCCTGCTAACTGTGGTTCCACACCTCACAATAAACCATACAAACATCGCTGCCTGGACACAACAACATAGTGGTGTAGCGCCTCCATTGTGGAGAACCCTGCTAACTGTGGTTCCACACCTCACACCTGGACACAACAACATAGTGGTGTGGCGCCTCCATTGTGGAGAACCCTGCTAACTGTGGTTCCACACCTCACACCTGGACACAACAACATAGCATAATGTTAGCCAACTGGCTGAAATGATTTAAGGTAGAACGTCATATTACTTCATAGTTCATAACTTCACAGTACGTATTAAAACCCTCTGCGTGTGTTGTTGTTGTCACCTTGTAGGACTGCTTGTAGATGTACAGGTCGTACCCTCCCTCAATCTTTTTGCTTTTACTGAAGAGGATGAGGTCCTCGAACAGGAAGACGTGACGGAGGTACTTCCTGCGGCCGCACCACACGATGAACTCATCCTGACACCTCAGCTGACCCTGTTCCTTCAGGTTCACCTACAGCAGCAGAGACCAGAGGAGACGTTTCACATGACTTACTCTGACATTTTCTTCCAAACAAATAATTATACATGATGTGTAGGTTTCTATTTCCTCTCTCTCTCTCAATTCAATTTAAGGGCTTTATTGGCATGGGGAACATATGTTTACATGGCCAATTCTCTCTCTTTCTCTCTCTCTCTCTCTCTCTCTCTCTCTCTCTCTCTCTCTCTCTCTCTCTCTCTCTCTCTCTCTCTCTCTCTCTCTCTCTCTCTCTCTCTCTCTCTCTCTCTCTCTCTCTCTCTCTCTCTCTCTCTCTCTCTCTCTCTCTCTCTCTCTCTCTCTCTCTCTCTCTCTCTCTCTCTCTCTCTCTCTCTCACAGCTCTACTGCTCTACTGCTCTACTGCTCCATCCCCCCGACTTACATCACATCCTCGGATGGCGTCCATGGCCAGCAGGTCGTTGCCGTGGCGCAGCTGGAACTTAACCATCTCCTCTGCGGTGCGGAGGTCAGAGAGCTCCTGTTCCTGGGACTGACCACACTCCTTGATCAGGTCCTTCAGCAGCAGGGCGTACTTAGACATCCTCTGGATGGGCTTCAGCAGGTAGGACGCCAGGTCCATCTTATCACCCAGCTCCAACTGCTTGTTCTGGGGAGACAGAGAGGTTAGAGGTCAGAGGTCAGGATACATACAGAAAGATAAACAGACCAACAGACAGGTAGGACACCAGGTCCATCTTATCACCCAGTTCCAACTGCTTGTTCTGGGGAGACAGACAGGTTAGAGGTCAGAGGGTAGAGGTCAGAGGTCAGGATACATTCAGAAAAATAAACAGACCAACAGACAGGTAGGACACCAGGTCCATCTTATCACCCAGATCCAACTGCTTGTTCTGGGGAGACAGACAGGTTAGAGGTCAGAGGGTAGAGGTCAGAGGTCAGGATACATACAGAAAAATAAACAGACCAACAGACAGGTAGGACACCAGGTCCATCTTATCACCCAGATCCAACTGCTTGTTCTGGGGAGACAGACAGGTTAGAGGTCAGAGGGTAGAGGTCAGAGGTCAGGATACATACAGAAAAATAAACAGACCAACAGACAGGTAGGACACCAGGTCCATCTTATCACCCAGATCCAACTGCTTGTTCTGGGGAGACAGACAGGTTAGAGGTCAGAGGGTAGAGGTCAGAGGTCAGGATAAATACAGAAAGATAAACAGACCAACAGACAGGTAGGACACCAGGTCCATCGTATCACCCAGATCCAACTGCTTGTTCTGGGGAGACAGACAGGTTAGAGGTCAGAGGGTAGAGGTCAGAGGTCAGGATACATACAGAAAGATAAACAGACCAACAGACAGGTAGGACACCAGGTCCATCTTATCACCCGGCTCCAACTGGTTGTTCTGGATAGCAGACACACACATAGAGGAGGATGAGAGGGGATGTAGGACTCTGTATGCAGATGTACAATAGCTTTTTCTAAATGGGAATTCTGATGTCAATTCAACTCTTCCATTCTACATAGGTAGACGTCCAGTAGCTATGTAAAGTTTGACAATGGTAATTCTACTGTTACTCAGTGTAGAAGTAGCGGATATACATACTAGTAGCACCCTGTATGTTGTTTGGCTCACACAACGTTACAATTAGCCTGTTGATGTGTAGAGGTTTCATATTGGTTAAAGGTCTGGTGTTCGTACAGCTGATCCTAGAACGGTAGTAACCAGAGCCCTTTCAGACGCACCTTAAAGAATCCATTCCCGTGGCTGGTGAGTAGAGCGTCAGACTGAGGCTTGTTCTTGCTGTAGAGAGCGTACATTCCAAACTGATCCTCCTGCACACAGGAATAACAAGTTACCACTCTGACTACATTCCAAACTGATCCTCCTGCACACAAGAATAACAAGTTACCACTCTGACTACAGTCAAACTGATCCTCCTGCACACAGGATTAACAAGTTACCACTCTGACTACATTCAAACTGATCCTCCTGCACACAAGAATAACAAGTTACCACTCTGACTACAGTCAAACTGATCCTCCTGCACACAGGATTAACAAGTTACCACTCTGACTACATTCAAACTGATCCTCCTGCACACAAGAATAACAAGTTACCACTCTGACTACATTCAAACTGATCCTCCTGCACACAAGAATAACAAGTTACCACTCTGGCTACATTCAAACTGATCCTCCTGCACACAAGAATAACAAGTTACCACTCTGACTACAGTCAAACTGATCCTCCTGCACACAGGAATAACAAGTTACCACTCTGACTACAGTCAAACTGATCCTCCTGCACACAAGAATAACAAGTTACCACTCTGACTACATTCAAACTGATCCTCCTGCACAGAGGATTAACAAGTTACCACTCTGACTACAGTCAAACTGATCCTCCTGCACACAAGAATAACAAGTTACCACTCTGACTACAGTCAAACTGATCCTCCTGCACACAGGATTAACAAGTTACCACT
>NW_027040023.1:112500-122500 GCF_034236695.1 Oncorhynchus nerka | reverse complement strand
TATCATTTACTGGGAATAGGGCCAGAGATCCTATCATTTACTGTTGAGGAGCAGAGATCTATATTTACTGTTGAACAGGGCCCTGGTCCTAATTTACTGTAGTGCACTATCATTTACTGTTTTAGGAATAGAGACAGAGATCCTATCTGGTCTAAAGTAAGAGACAGAGATCCTATATACTGGGAATAGGGCCTATCATGGTCTAAAGTAGTGCACTATATTTTTTCACTGAGGGAATAGGGCCCTGGTCTAAAGTAGTGCACTATATACTGGGAATAGGGCCATGGTCTAAAGTAGTGCACAATATAGGGAATAGGGCCCTGGTCTAAAGTAGTGCACTATATAGGAATAAGGGCCATGGTCTAAACTGTTTTAGAGGCACTATATAGGGGAATAGGGCCCTGGTCTAAAGTAGTGCACTATATAGGGAATAGGGCCCTGGTCTAAAGTAGTGCACTATATAGGAATAGGGCCATGGTCTAAAGTAGTGCACTATATAGTTTTAGGAATAGGGCCATGGTCTAAAGTAGTGACACTATATAGGGAATAGGGCCATGGTCTAAAGTAGTGCACTATCATTTAGGGAATGGGGCCATGGTCTAAAGTAGTGCACTATATAGGGAACAGGGCCCTGGTCTAAAGTAGTGCAGAATCTATATAGGGAATAGGGTGCCATTTGGGACACAGTCAATATTATTTTGTTAATTCAGCTGACAGTGTGTCCTGTAGCCTGGCGGGTTGGTTCAGTAACCGAAAGGTTGCTGGATTGAATCCCTGAACTGACAAGGTCAAAATCTGTCCTTTTGCCCCTGAGCAAGGCAGTTAACCCAGTGTTCCCGGGCGCCGAAGACGTGGACGTTGATTAAGTCAGGCCCCCACCTGCACCTCTCTGAGTCAGAGGGTTAAATGAGGAAGACACATTTCAGTTGAATGCATTTAGTTGTACAACTGACTAGGTCTCCCCTTTCCCTTCCCCCTCACCTGCTATGCTTCTTTCCATCTCCCTCTGGGTGTCTGGTGGGGAGGACATGCTGCGGCTGCGTCCCAGCGCCCGGGCTCACCACGTCAGGCCTCTGCAGCTTCTTCTCCACCAACACGTTGTTGGTCACCTCCAGGCCCTTGATGTACACCCCAGTGTAGCCATGCAGGTGGCTGGTGTCAACGTGGCCACCGTCCTGCGAGGCCCGGCAGCTCATTTACTGCTCAGCGTCTTCTTCATGATCTTCTTGAGCGGCTGTTTGCGGTGCTGGCGGTGCTGGTGGGAGTGGCGTCCCAGAGGACGAATAGACAGGCTCAAGTGGCAGGAGGCGGCCCCATGGAGTCGATGGTGCAGTCGCTGTCCGTGTCGTCGAACAGAGAGGGCTCTGCCGCAGCTTGAGGAGGAGGGGGTCTCCCTCTGGGGCGGGGGGGAAGGGGAAGAGGGAGGAGGAGGTGAAGGAGCAGGAAGAGGGGCTCTTGTTGTTGTTGGAGGAGAAGTGCCCTGTGGAGTGAGGCTTGGTTTCTTCCTCAAACTCCAGCGACGACACTATGATCCTTGACCCTAGAGTGGGCAACTCAGGTAAAACACAATCCCCTCCAACAGCCCCGTGCTGCTCTGTGTGAGTGCAGCCCCCCTGTCTGTCTGCAGCCTCTGAAGGGTCTTTGGTTAGATTTCTGGCTTCAGAGGCTGCAGAGTTAGAGGCTGCAGAGTCAGAGGCTGCAGAGTCAGAGGCTGCCGAGTCAGAGGCTGCAGAGTTAGAGGCTGCAGAGTCAGAGGCTGCAGAGTTAGAGGCTGCAGAGTCAGAGGCTGCAGAGTTAGAGGCTGCAGAGTTAGAGGCTGCAGAGTCAGAAGCTGCAGAGTCAGAAGCTGCAGTAACTGCTGCTGTGGCCTGGGCCAGGGTTTTCTCCAGCTGGTTCTTGGTCTGTTGACACTTGGTCCACAGGATGTTCCACTGATGGGTCTGCCGGGGGCTGGCCAGAGGGAGAGAGACAAGGTCAGTGGAAAAAACGGGTGTAGTGTGAAGTTGCCCCAAGACACTCATCTGGGGTAAGTTTTTCATTTCCCCTACTAATGATGAAGGTTAGGATTGGGGGAGGGGGAGGGGAAGCTGATCCTAGATCTGTACTTTGGGGAAACTGCACCCCAAAGTGAAAAAAGCCCCTAAATGACTTAGTAAGTAATACTTAGTAGCAATAATAATATATCAACTACAGTCTAATAATAATATGGAAACTACAGTCTAATAATAATATATCAACTACAGTCTAATAATAATATGGCAACTACAGTCTAATAATAATATATCAACTACAGTCTAATAATAATATATCAACTACAGTCTAATAATAATATATCAACTACAGTCTAATAATAATATATCAACTACAGTCTAATAATAATATATCAACTACAGTCTAATAATAATATGGCAACTACAGTCTAATAATAATAACTATGAAATAATAATAATAATATGGCAACTACAGTCTAATAATAATATATCAACTACAGTCTAATAATAATATGGCAACTACAGTCTAATAATAATATATCAACTACAGTCTAATAATAATATATCAACTACAGTCTAATAATAATAACTATGAAATAATAATAATAATATGGCAACTACAGTCTAATAATAATATATCAACTACAGTCTAATAATAATATATCAACTACAGTCTAATAATAATATATCAACTACAGTCTAATAATAATATGGAAACTACAGTCTAATAATAATATGGCAACTACAGTCTAATAATAATATATCAACTACAGTCTAATAATAATATATCAACTACAGTCTAATAATAATATGGAAACTACAGTCTAATAATAACATGGAAACTACAGTCTAATAATAATATGGCAACTACAGTCTAATAATAATATATCAACTAGTCTAATAATAATATATCAACTACAGTCTAATAATAATATATCAACTACAGTCTAATAATAATATGGCAACTACAGTCTAATAATAATATATCAACTACAGTCTAATAATAATATGGAAACTACAGTCTAATAATAATATATCAACTACAGTCTAATAATAATATGGAAACTACAGTCTAATAATAATATGGCAACTACAGTCTAATAATAATATATCAACTACAGTCTAATAATAATATATCAACTACAGTCTAATAATAATATGGCAACTACAGTCTAATAATAATATATCAACTACAGTCTAATAATAATATGGAAACTACAGTCTAATAATAATATGGAAACTACAGTCTAATAATAATATGGCAACTACAGTCTAATAATAATATGGCAACTACAGTCTAATAATAATATATCAACTACAGTCTAATAATAATATATCAACTACAGTCTAATAATAATATGGAAACTACAGTCTAATAATAATATGGAAACTACAGTCTAATAATAATATGGCAACTACAGTCTAATAATAATATATCAACTACAGTCTAATAATAATATATCAACTACAGTCTAATAATAATATATCAACTACAGTCTAATAATAATATGGCAACTACAGTCTAATAATAATATATCAACTACAGTCTAATAATAATATGGAAACTACAGTCTAATAATAATATATCAACTACAGTCTAATAATAATATGGCAACTACAGTCTAATAATAATAACTATGAAATAATAATAATAATATGGCAACTACAGTCTAATAATAATATATCAACTACAGTCTAATAATAATATATCAACTACAGTCTAATAATAATATATCAACTACAGTCTAATAATAATATATCAACTACAGTCTAATAATAATAACTATGAAATAATAATAATAATATGGCAACTACAGTCTAATAATAATATATCAACTACAGTCTAATAATAATATATCAACTACAGTCTAATAATAATATATCAACTACAGTCTAATAATAATATGGAAACTACAGTCTAATAATAATATGGCAACTACAGTCTAATAATAATATATCAACTACAGTCTAATAATAATATATCAACTACAGTCTAATAATAATATGGAAACTACAGTCTAATAATAACATGGAAACTACAGTCTAATAATAATATGGCAACTACAGTCTAATAATAATATATCAACTACAGTCTAATAATAATATATCAACTACAGTCTAATAATAATATATCAACTACAGTCTAATAATAATATGGCAACTACAGTCTAATAATAATATATCAACTACAGTCTAATAATAATATGGAAACTACAGTCTAATAATAATATATCAACTACAGTCTAATAATAATATGGAAACTACAGTCTAATAATAATATGGCAACTACAGTCTAATAATAATATATCAACTACAGTCTAATAATAATATATCAACTACAGTCTAATAATAATATGGCAACTACAGTCTAATAATAATATATCAACTACAGTCTAATAATAATATGGAAACTACAGTCTAATAATAATATGGAAACTACAGTCTAATAATAATATGGCAACTACAGTCTAATAATAATATGGCAACTACAGTCTAATAATAATATATCAACTACAGTCTAATAATAATATATCAACTACAGTCTAATAATAATATGGAAACTACAGTCTAATAATAATATGGAAACTACAGTCTAATAATAATATGGCAACTACAGTCTAATAATAATATATCAACTACAGTCTAATAATAATATATCAACTACAGTCTAATAATAATATATCAACTACAGTCTAATAATAATATGGCAACTACAGTCTAATAATAATATATCAACTACAGTCTAATAATAATATGGAAACTACAGTCTAATAATAATATATCAACTACAGTCTAATAATAATATATCAACTACAGTCTAATAATAATATGGCAACTACAGTCTAATAATAATAACTATGAAATAATAATAATAATAATAATAATACCTATGACATAATAATAATAATAATAATAATAACTATGACATAATAATAATAATAATAATAATAATAATAATAACTATGACATAATAATAATAATAATAATAATAATAACTATGACATAATAATAATATGAAAACTACAGTCTAATAATAATAACTATGAAATAATAATAATAATAACTATGACATAATAATAATAATAATAATAATAATAATAATAATAACTATGACATAATAATAATAATAATAATAATAATAATAATAATAACTATGACATAATAATAATATGAAAACTACAGTCTAATAATAATAACTATGAAATAATAATAACAACTATGACATAATAATAATAATAACTATGACATAATAATAATAATAACTATGACATAATAATAATAATAATAACTATGACATAATAATAATAATAATAATAATAACTATGACATAATAATAATATGGTAACTACTGTTTAATAATAATAACTATGACATAATAATAATAATAATAATAATAATAATTACGATGACATATAAGCTCAGAAAATGCCATCCTTGTCAATCTTCCGCAATAGGCGACTGCCTAATCCTGCCTAATGAACAGGCCGGCCGTGGTTCAAGAAGTTTTGATTTGTGTCCTTCTATGAAAACACATTGTTTTCTATTCCTAAAATACAATGGCAAGTGGAATCCAAAAAAAGACAAAAAGGCGGCCAATATGATGCAGAAAACTTAACTGAACTTTTCACAAAGAAATTAACAAAATTATAGCTATACTATTAGGATTTAGGACCTTATTTGGATCTGCATTAGCTGTTGCTGAAGCTATCATACTCTTTCCTTTCCTAACCTACCCTATCCTACTTTTTCCTATCCTACCCTACCCTACCCCATCTTACCCTACCCTACCCTATCCTACCCCAACCTACTCATATTCTACCCTATTCTACTTGTTCCTATCCTACCCCATCCTACCCTACCCTATCCAACGCTTTCCTATCCTACCCTATACTACTCTTTCCCATCCTACCCCATCCTACCCTACCCTATTTTACCCTACCCTATACTACTCTTTCCTATCCTACCCTACTCTTTCCTATGCTACCCTATCCTACTCTTTCCTATTCTGTACTACTCTTTCCTAGCTTATCCAACCCTATCCTAATCTACTCTTTCCTATCATACCCTATCCTACCCCATCTTACTCTTTCCTATCATACCCTATCCCACCCTATCCTACCCCATCTTACTCTTTCCTATCCCATCCTGCTCTTTCCTGCCCTACCCTATCCTAATCTACTCTTTCCTATCCTACCCTACCCTACCCCACACTAACCTACCCCATCCTACTCTTTCCTATCCTACTCCACCCTACTCTTTCCTACCCTACCCCATCCTACTCTTTCCTATCCTACCCCATCCTACCCTACCCAACCCTACCCCACCCTACCCTTCCCCAGCCTATCTTACAGCAGGCGGTATACCTGTCCAAGGACAGGACCATATCATTGAGGGAGCTGAAGTTGTCCAGGGAGAACGTGGAGGCCTCCATCTGATAGTCCTGGAGGATCTCAAGTACTGCAGGAGGGAGGCTCACACCACTGCTCTCCAGGTTCAGCTGCCGGAGGTAGTCCTGGCAGTGCTCCATCCACTGGTTAGCCTGCAGGACAGGACGGATAGTACGTTGACATAGAATTAGAACAGACACTGAGTGGACAAAACATTAGGAACACCTGCTCCTTCAATGACACAGACTGACCAGGTGAATCCACGTGAAATCTATGATCCCTTATTTATGTCACTTTGTTAAATCCACTTCAATCAGTGGAGATGAAGGAGGAGACCTGGTTAAAGTATGATTTGTAAGCCTTGAGACAATTGAGACATGGATTGTGTATGTGTTCCATTCAGAGTGTGAATGGGCAAGACAACATATGTATAAGTGCCTTTGAATGGGATGTGGTGGCAGGTATCAGGCCCCCCGGTTTATGTCATGAACTGTAACACTGCTGGGGTTTTCATGCTCAGCAGTTCCTGTGTGTATCAAGGAGAGTCCACCAACCAAAGGACATCCAGCCAACTTGCCACAACTGTGGGAAGCATTGGAGTCAACATGGGCCAGCATCCCTGTGGAACGCTTTCGACGCCTTGTAGAGTCAACATGGGCCAGCATTCCTGTGGAATGCTTTCAACTCCTTGTAGAGTCAACATGGGCCAGCATCCCTGTGAAACGCTTTCAACTCCTTGTAGAGTCAACATGGGCCAACATCACTGTGGAACGCTTTCAACTCCTTGTAGAGTCAACATGGGCCAGCATCCCTGTGGAACGCTTTCGACGCCTTGTAGAGTCAAGATGGGCCAGCATCCCTGTGGAACGCTTTCAACTCCTTGTAGAGTCAACATGGGCCAGCATCCCTGTGGAACGCTTTCAACTCCTTGTAGAGTCAACATGGGCCAGCATCCCTGTGGAACGCTTTCGACGCCTTGTAGAGTCAACATGGGCCAGCATCCCTGTGGAACGCTTTCAACTCCTTGTAGAGTCAACATGGGCCAGCATCCCTGTGGAACGCTTTCGACGCCTTGTAGAGTCAACATGGGCCAGCATCCCTGTGGAACGCTTTCGACGCCTTGTAGAGTCCATGTCCTGACGAATTGAGGCTGTTCTGAGGGCAAAAGGGGGGATGCAACTCAATATTAGGAAGGTGTCCTTAATGTTTTGTACACTCAGTGTATATGATTGATATAATGTATAAAATCTGTATCTATTGTATCTATCAATAGGTCAAGGTTCAAACACAGCAGCATATTAAGGAGGATCAACCCTTACTGTATTCTGTGTCATAAGTGGCTCCCTATTCCCTATTGGACCAGGATTCATAGCGCCATTTGGGATGCAGCCCAAGAAATCAAATCAAATTAATTTATATAGCGCCCTTCGTACATCAGCTGATATCTCAAAGTGCTGTACAGAAACCCAGCCTAAAACCCCAAACAGCAAGCAATGCAGGTGTAGAAGCACGGTGGCTAGGAAAACCTCCCTAGAAAGGTCAAAACCTAGGAAGAAACCTAGAGAGGAACCAGGCTATGTGGGGTGGCCAGTCAAGACACCTCATCACATCCTTTTCCCTCAATCTCTCTTGCTTGTTAAATAAATGAAGAATGGGAAATGATCCTGGGTCTGTCTTTACCGAGCCGTAGAACTCGTAGAGGTTGGTGAGGATGTCTAGCTGGTTCTTCCTCCTCTCCACTCTGCCCAGGATGGATCCCAGGTGTTGTTTGAAGTCCAGCAAGGCCGAGCTGGGCAGAGACTCCCCTGACTGCCTGACCAGCAGTAAACCCTGCTTCTGCTGCTGCTGTACGTGGACAGAGAGGAGAGGATCATGGGAAATTGAGTTTATAAGAGTCTTAGAAGCAGTTTTCAAAGCAGAAAACAACAAGTCAGGAAGAAATGTACAATGTTTAAACTTACTACTGACTCCTCAAAGAACTGTTCCAAACTCTGCCTCATGTCTTTGACCGCAGCCAGAGAGAGAGGAAGAGAGTCCAGGGCAGTGAGGTGCTTCTCTCCTTCCACACTGAACCATACTTTGACCTGGAGGGAGAGACGGAAGGAGATGGGATGTAAGGCTTTTGTATAATACGCTAACATCCAATACTTTAGAATCAGGGCCACTGTAGCTCACATTATCAGATTACTAGCAGCTTATTAGACATTAGTAGATCAAGTTAGAAATTACTTCAACATACTGTATGTAAGCACAATCACAACGACAGAATGAAATGCCCAAAGACAAGCCATCAGTCTGACTGAAGTGAAATCACAACGACAGAATGAAATGCCCAAAGACAAGCCATCAGTCTGACTGAAGTGAAATCACAACGACAGAATGAAATGCCCAAAGACAAGCCATCAGTCTGACTGAAGTGAAATCACAACGACAGAATGAAATGCCCAAAGACAAGCCATCAGTCTGACTGAAGTGAAATCACAACGACAGAATGAAATGCCCAAAGACAAGCCATCAGTCTGACTGAAGTGAAATCACAACGACAGAATGAAATGCCCAAAGACAAGCCATCAGTCTGACTGAAGTGAAATCACAACGACAGAATGAAATGCCCAAAGACAAGCCATCAGTCTGACTGAAGTGAAATCACAACGACAGAATGAAATGCCCAAAGACAAGCCATCAGTCTGACTGAAGTGAAATCACGACAGAATGAAATGCCCAAAGACAAGCCATCAGTCTGACTGAAGTGAAATCACGACAGAATGAAATGCCCAAAGACAAGCCATCAGTCTGACTGAAGTGAAATCACAACGACAGAATGAAATGCCCAAAGACAAGCCATCAGTCTGACTGAAGTGAAAATCCCACCTGCTCTGTCTGTTCCTCAAACCTGCGGACCTCCAGAAGACTCTCCAGCTGTTTCAGGGACTTGTTGGAGAGGATGACCAGTTTATGGACCTCCTCATCCACCTGGTTATAAAGGACATTCACCATGTCCACTGCATCCCTGGATGGACAGCAAGGACAACAGTAGGTTGGCAACGAACGGTGGTGATGGGTAATAGATTTATCATCAGTGACCATAACTATATATGTTTGTGTTGAGCGTTACGCTGTCTGAATGCTTCATAAAAGGAGTTATACATGATCTCTACAGAGGTTTAATACGGACAACATTCTGATCTTTGGATAGAACTCACATCTGTCTCAAATGGCACACTCTTCCCTATATAGTGCACTACATTTGGCACACTCTTCCCTGTATAGTGCACTACATTTGGCACACTCTTCCCTGTATAGTGCACTACATTTGGCACACTCTTCCCTGTATAGTGCACTACATTTGGCACACTCTTCCCTATATAGTGCACTACATTTGACACACTCTTCCCTATATAGTGCACTACATTTGGCACACTCTTCCCTATATAGTGCACTACATTTGGCACACTCTTCCCTGTATAGTGCACTACATTTGGCACACTCTTCCCTATATAGTGCACTACATTTGGCACACTCTTCCCTATATAGTGCACTACATTTGGCACACTCTTCCCTGTATAGTGCACTACATCTGATCCAATAGTAAGTTCTGGTTATGCAGACCCTCTCCCAGCA
>NW_027040023.1:67500-107500 GCF_034236695.1 Oncorhynchus nerka | reverse complement strand
TACCTCACTCAGACTCATACTCAGGTCAAGGACCTGACATGCTACACGCTAAACACACACACACGTACTACCTCACTCAGACTCATACTCAGGTCAAGGACGTGACATGCTACACGCTAAACACACACACACGTACTGCCTCACTCAGACTCATACTCTGGTCAAGGACCTGACATTGACAGGCTGCTAGCGACGACTCAACACAATAGCCTCGGTGTATCTGAATAGACTAGGAGGCGCCTGTGATAATGCTGTATCCTTCCTGATGTTACATTGTGTTAATCACTGCGTGTGGAAAATGTTAGGGTTCTGGTTGCCGTGGGAATGTAAGAAATACTCCCAAGATATGTGATTTGAAGTCTTGAATTAGACAAGAACGCTCAATGCAAATATCACAGCACATGGGTCATTATTTAATACTTTACCTGCACAGTAGTCATGTCTCTTTCAGGCTTGATAGTTGTCTCCTTGTCCACAAGTAGCAGGACGGAGTAAAGTGCATTTGGTAATAAAGCCTGGGGGAAAAGCAACACAAATGGACATGTACAGTATTGGGAGGTGGGCGCTACATGCACTAAAACACCACAATATATCATCATTATAAAACCATAACTCTTCATGTGCCTGTTGTGTGCAGGCTGGATGCTGGCGGACCCATCCGCGTGTGTACTGTAGGTGTACATATGTGTGTGTGTGTGTGTGTGTGTGTGTGTGTGTGTGTGCGTGCGTGCGTGCGTGCGTGCGTGCGTGCGTGCGTGCGTGCGTGCGTGTGTGTGTGTGTGAAAACAAGTGGTTTTCAGAACGCACGTGTGAACAAATCACGTGGAAAAAAATGTGTTTGAACTCTTTTCCACAGGATTACTTTTCACCACTTCCAACTACACCCAGGGACCGAGCAGGACTGCTACAATGAATGGGACAAAACCTCCAGCTGGTGACAAGGCAAAGAAAGCAAAAGTCCAGGATAACATAAGTAGAGGCCAGGGTAACATAAGGAGAGGCCAGGGTAACATAATGAGAGGCCAGGGTAACATAAGGAGAGGCCAGGTTAACATAAGGAGAGGCCAGGTTAACATAAGGAGAGGCCAGGGTAACATAAGGAGAGGCCAGGGTAACATAATGAGAGGCCAGGTTAACATAATGAGAGGCCAGGGTAACATAAGGAGAGGCCAGGGTAACATAAGGAGAGGCCAGGGTAACATAAGGAGAGGCCAGGGTAACATAAGGAGAGGCCAGGGTAACATAAGGAGAGGCCAGGGTAACATAAGGAGAGGCCAGGGTAACATAATGAGAGGCCAGGTTAACATAAGGAGAGGCCAGGGTAACATAAGGAGAGGCCAGGGTAACATAAGGAGAGGCCAGGGTAACATAAGGAGAGGCCAGGGTAACATAAGGAGAGGCCAGGGTAACATAATGAGAGACCAGGGTAACATAAGGAGAGGCCAGGGTAACATAAGGAGAGGCCAGGGTAACATAATGAGAGGCCAGGTTAACATAAGGAGAGGCCAGGTTAACATAATGAGAGGCCAGGGTAACATAATGGGGTAACATAAGGAGAGGCCAGGGTAACATAATGAGAGGCCAGGGTAACATAATGAGAGGCCAGGTTAACATAAGGAGAGGCCAGGGTAACATAATGAGAGGCCAGGGTAACATAATGAGAGGCCAGGGTAACATAATGAGAGGCCAGGTTAACATAAGGAGAGGCCAGGATAACATAAGGAGAGGACAGGGTAACATAAGGAGAGGCCAGGGTAACATAAGGAGGCCAGGGTAACATAATGAGAGACCAGGGTAACATAAGGAGAGGCCAGGGTAACACAATGAGAGGCCAGGGTAACATAAGGAGGGCCAGGGTAACATAAGGAGAGGCCAGGTTAACATAATGAGAGGCCAGGGTAACATAAGGAGAGGCCAGGGTAACATAATGAGAGGCCAGGGTAACATAATGAGAGGCCAGGGTAACATAAGGAGAGGCCAGGGTAACATAATGAGAGGCCAGGGTAACATAATGAGAGACCAGGGTAACATAAGGAGAGGACAGGGTAACACAATGAGAGGCCAGGGTAACATAATGAGAGGCCAGGTTAACATAAGGAGAGGCCAGGATAACATAAGGAGAGGACAGGGTAACATAAGGAGAGGCCAGGGTAACATAAGGAGAGGCCAGGGTAACATAATGAGAGACCAGGGTAACATAAGGAGAGGACAGGGTAACACAATGAGAGGCCAGGGTAACATAAGGAGAGGCCAGGGTAACATAAGGAGAGGCCAGGTTAACATAATGAGAGGCCAGGGTAACATAAGGAGAGGCCAGGGTAACATAATGAGAGGCCAGGGTAACATAATGAGAGGCCAGGGTAACATAAGGAGAGGCCA
Organism: Oncorhynchus nerka; assembly: GCF_034236695.1. Taxonomy (NCBI): domain Eukaryota; kingdom Metazoa; phylum Chordata; class Actinopteri; order Salmoniformes; family Salmonidae; genus Oncorhynchus; species Oncorhynchus nerka. The sequence goes on along the minus strand of NW_027040023.1, from coordinate 105,121 downwards.
GGGTAACATAATGAGAGGCCAGGGTAACATAATGAGAGACCAGGGTAACATAAGGAGAGGACAGGGTAACACAATGAGAGGCCAGGGTAACATAAGGAGAGGCCAGGTTAACATAATGAGAGGCCAGTGTAACATAAGGAGAGGCCAGGGTAACATAATGGGGTTTTAGTTTTGCCATCAATACCTTGGGGTTTTAGTTTTACCATCAATACCTTGGGGTTTCCAGTTGAAGCTCGCATCCGCTACAAGACCATGGTGCTTGCCTACGGAGCTGTGAGGGGAACGGCACCTCAGTACCTCCAGGCTCTGATCAGGCCCTACACCCAAACAAGGGCACTGCGTTCATCCACCTCTGGCCTGCTCGCCTCCCTACCACTGAGGAAGTACAGTTCCCGCGCAGCCCAGTCAAAACTGTTCGCTGCTCTGGCCCCCCAATGGTGGAACAAACTCCCTCATGACGCCAGGACAGCGGAGTCAATCACCACCTTCCGGAGACACCTGAAACCCCACCTCTTTCAGGAATACCTAGGATAGGATAAAGTAATCCTTCTCACCCCCCTTAAAAGATTTAGATGCACTATTGTAAAGTGGCTGTTCCACTGGATGTCATAAGGTGAACGCACCAATTTGTAAGTCGCTCTGGATAAGAGCGTCTGCTAAATGACTTAAATGTAATGTAATGTAATGTAAATGTTTTAGTTTTGCCATCAATACCTTGGGGTTTTAGTTTTACCATCAATACCTTGGTTGTTTTAGTTTTGCCGTCAATACCTTGGGGTTTTAGTTTTGCCATCAATACCTTGGGGTTTTAGTTTTGCCATCAATACCTTGGGGTTTTAGTTTTGTTTTCAACATCATTATTTTTGTTTGGAATACTAATAATTCTGTTCTCAACTTCAGAAGTTTTGCTTCTAAAGTAACTCTAACTGAAGGACTGCACCACATAATAACACCATAACTCTATGAAAGGTGCTTAAAGCGGCCATCTTTCATTTAATCACCAACAGTGTTCTCACCGCCACAATAAACAGTTGAGGGATGGATCTGGAGAAATGCAACCACTCTCAAATCCATATGCTATGGATGCAAGGACTGACCATCCATGATGTCAAATAGTTGTAACCATGTTTTGAAGCGACACAGTGTTTGTTTACATTGACTTTTTTTACAAACATTGGAGTTTTCTTACATGTAAAACCGCAAATTTGACAAGTGCTTTTTTGGCAAAGGAGTATGTGCATGTCTGTGTGTGTGTTAACAGACAAGTAAGAACAGGTCTTCCCCACTAGCCCTGAAGCCCAGCCTTTCTGCATGTGAAATGTGATGGACCAAGTCACTACACAGAAATCAAAGTGCCTCTCAAGAAATCAACCTTCTCCAGAAATCAACCTTCTCCAGAAATCAACCTTCTCCAGAAATCAACCTTCTCCAGACCAAGAAAGGGACGGAAAAACAATAGTAAAGAAGAAATATGTGCTGTGCCAACTACAGTACTATACTATAACATTACTATAGTACTATACTATAACAGTACTACAGTAGTATACTATAACATTACTATAGTACTATACTATAACATCACTATAGTACTATACTATAACATTACTACAGTACTATACTATACCATTACTATAGTACTATACTATAACATTACTGCAGTACTATACTATACCATTACTATAGTACTATACTATAACATTACTACAGTACTATACTATAACATTGCTATAGTACTATACTATAACATTACTACAGTACTGTACTATACTATAACATTACTACAGTACTATACTATAACATTACTATAGTACTATACTATAACATTACTATAGTACTATACTATAACATTACTATAGTACTATACTATAACATTGCTATAGTACTATACCATAACATTGCTATAGTACTATACTATAACATTACTATAGTACTATACTATACCATTACTACAGTACTATACCATAGCATTACTGCAGTACTATACTATAACATTACTATAATACTATACTATAACATTACTATAGTACTATACTATAACATTACTGCAGTACTATACTATAACATTACTATAGTACTATACTATAACATTACTACAGTACTATACTATAACATTACTATAGTACTATACTATAACATTACTGCAGTACTATACTATAACATTACTATAGTACTATACTATAACATTACTATATTACTATACTATAACATTACTATAGTACTATACTATAGCATTACTATAGTACTATACTATAACATTACTATAGTACTATACTATAACATTACTATAGTACTATACTATAACATTACTACAGTACTATACTATAACATTACTATAGTACTATACTATAACATTACTACAGTACTATACTATAACATTGCTATAGTACTATACTATAACATTACTACAGTACTGTACTATACTATAACATGACTACAGTACTATACTATAACATTACTATAGTACTATACTATAACATTACTATATTACTATACTATAACATTACTATAGTACTATACTATAGCATTACTATAGTACTATACTATAACATCACTATAGTACTATACTATAACATCACTATAGTACTATACTATAACATTACTACAGTACTATACTATACCATTACTATAGTACTATACTATAACATTACTGCAGTACTATACTATACCATTACTATAGTACTATACTATAACATTACTACAGTACTATAACATTGCTATAGTACTATACTATAACATTACTACAGTGCTGTACTATACTATAACATTACTACAGTACTATACTATAACATTACTATAGTACTATACTATAACATTACTATAGTACTATACTATAACATTACTATAGTACTATACTATAACATTGCTATAGTACTATACCATAACATTGCTATAGTACTATACTATAACATTACTATAGTACTATACTATACCATTACTACAGTACTATACCATAGCATTACTGCAGTACTATACTATAACATTACTATACTACTATACTATAACATTACTATAGTACTATACTATAACATTACTGCAGTACTATACTATAACATTACTATAGTACTATACTATAACATTACTATATTACTATACTATAACATTACTATAGTACTATACTATAGCATTACTATAGTACTATACTATAACATTACTATAGTACTATACTATAACATTACTACAGTACTATACTATAACATTACTATAGTACTATATTATAACATTACTACAGTACTATACTATAACATTACTGTAGTACTATACTATAACATTACTATAGTACTATACTATAACATTACTATAGTACTATACTGTAACATTACTACAGTACTATCCTATAACATTACTGCAGTACTATACTATAACATTACTTCAGTACTATACTATAACATTACTACAGTACTATACTATACCAATACTATAGTACTATACTATAACATTACTGCAGTACTATACTATAACATTACTACAGTACTGTACTATACCATTACTATAGTGCTATACTAAAACATTATTGCAGTACTATACTATGACATTACTGCAGTACTATACTATAACATTACTATAGTACTATACTATAACATTACTATAGTGCTATACTGAAACATTACTGCAGTAACATACTATAACATTACTATAGTACTATACTATAACATTACTACAGTACTATACTATAGCATTACTATAGTACTATACTATAACATTACTATAGTGCTATACTAAACATTACTATAGTACTATACTATAACATTACTATAGTACTATACTATAACATCACTATAGTACTATACTATAACATTACTATTGTACAATACTAGAGTCTAGTGACAGTGAAATAACATTCCTTAACACCAGGAAAACATTGTTAAGAATCAGAGGACGTAAAGAAGCCGCCTGAGGATCGTTCATGTGGGACGAGGTTGTGATGACATGTTATTTTCCATTGAAAGCTCATACCTGGAGTTCAGGAAGAGATGATTGAGTCCCAAATAGCATGTTAATCTCTATATTATAGTGTACTACTTTTGACCAGAGCCCTATGGGTCCTATGGTCAAAAGTAGTGCACTACACTGTAGATAGAATAGGGTGCCATTCGGGATGCAGACAATAGTATTGTCATTAGAAAGCTCTCACCTGCAGTCCAGACAGAGACGAGAACAGAGCAGGACTGGGCTGCTGTCTCCTGGTGTCCACTAGCACCGTAAGGCCTTGGTCACGCCTCTCGCTCCTGAAACCAGAAACAAAACCCATCAGGGTGATCAAATGGTTAGTCCTTGCGTCATCTCTCCCCTGTAACTATTCCACAGGTCGTTGCTGTACATCAGAATGTGTTCTCAGTCAAATGACCTGGTAAAATAAGGGTTAAATAATATATATATATATATAATATATATATATATATATATATATATATATATATATATAGCCCCATTATGAGAGTGGTTACGCTATACTATAACATTACTATAGTACTATACGAAACCATTACTACAGTACTATACTATAACAGTACTACAGTACTATAATAGTGGCTTCAGACCCATTTCTTAGCTGTTTACCAAAAAGTGTTGGGGTGCCTACTTTGTTATTGTTTGAATCCCAGATTGCCCCCTTAAAAGGAACACCATCTAGTAACTAAAGCCTGGATGGGGATTCAGCAGATGAAACCTGAGTGCGGCTGGTTGACTGACTGACCTGAGCGTTGAATAGTAGTAACCCAGAAGACAGGTGAGGTCTTTGGCCGTGCAGCTCTCCCCAGCCCACACCCTCCCCCGCGTGCACACCTGCAGCACCGCCCGCCCGCTGAGGTCTCTGTTACCTGGAAGAGAGAGAGGGGGGGAGGGTCAGCGTTCACTCATAGGCAAGTAGACCTTATGGTTGCTTCCCAAATGGTACCCTAATCTCTATATAAAGTAGTGCGCTACATTTTGACCAAAGTCCTATGGGCCCTGTTCAAAAGTAGTGCACTACAAAGGGAACACTGTAGGTTGCTATTTGGGACGTGGAGAAAGTGACCTGTCTGTTGTTAAGTGTTTGTCATCATCCCAGGCCCCACAGCACAGCTCAACATACTGCTTTAGTTCAGGATGGCATCTCCTCTTACACACATCTGATCCAGTCTAAGTCATTTAATAGGCTCCTATTATTCCACATAGAACATTCCCACTCCTACTGAGAACATGCGCCCCAAGTTTTATATGTCACATGGCAGTTAACACTCATACGTCACATGGCAGTAAACACTCATACGTCACATGGCAGTAAACACTCATACGTCACATGGCAGTAAACATTTCATATGTCACATGGCAGTTAACACTCATACGTCACATGGCAGTTAACACTCATACGTCACATGGCAGTTAACACTCATACGTCACATGGCAGTTAACACTTCATATGTCACATGGCAGTAAACACTTCATATGTCACATGGGAGTTAACACTCATACGTCACATGGGAGTAAATACTTCATACAGTATGATGGCCCAAGAGGCCAGTGTGTGTGTGTGTGTGTGTGTGTGTGTGTGTGTGTGTGTGTGTGTGTGTGTGTGTGTGTGTGTGTGTGTGTGTGTCACCTACCAGGTAAGTGTGTGTCACCTACCAGGTAAGATGATGGCCCCAGAGGCCAGTAGTTCTGGGTTGACCTCTGACACCAGGTTGGGGAGGTGACAGTTAGGGGGTGACCCTGGGGCTGGGGCCAGCTGGATGAGGACTTCATTAGAAGGTTTGGGGGGGTGATGGTGTGACTGTGCTCCATCCTGACTGTGCCGCATGGGGTTAGTGCTGGTGCCAACTTCATGGATCGCTAAAGAAAACCAAGACATAAATGGTATCATTTCAGACAGTATGCTGCTGTTAAACATGGTATCATTTCAGACAGTATGCTGTTGTTAAACATGGTATCATTTCAGACAGTATGCCGCTGTTAAACATGGTATCATTTCAGACAGTATGCCGCTGTTAAACATGGTATCATTTCAGACAGTATGCTGCTGTTAAACATGGTATCATTTCAGACAGTATGCTGCTGTTAAACATGGTATCATTTCAGACAGTATGCTGCTGTTAAACATGGTATCATTTCAGACAGTATGCTGCTGTTAAACATGGTATCATTTCAGACAGTATGCTGTTGTTAAACATGGTATCATTTCAGACAGTATGCTGTTGTTAAACATGGTATCATTTCAGACAGTATGCTGTTGTTAAACATGGTATCATTTCAGACAGTATGCCGCTGTTAAACATGGTATCATTTCAGACAGTATGCTGCTGTTAAACATGGTATCATTTCAGACAGTATGCTGCTGTTAAACATGGTATCATTTCAGACAGTATGCTGCTGTTAAACATGGTATCATTTCAGACAGTATGCCGCTGTTAAACATGGTATCATTTCAGACAGTATGCCGCTGTTAAACATGGTATCATTTCAGACAGTATGCTGCTGTTAAACATGGTATCATTTCAGACAGTATGCTGTTGTTAAACATGGCATCATTTCAGCACCTGTGCTGATGTTTGTGTCTATTGTTCAAACTGTGGAATAAAAACCCCTGTCTGAATACCAATTCATTATAATCACTCTATTTACTGTTCAACAAAATGACCACAGAAAGAGGTCATCATTTCACCTCAATGTGTACATCTCTTACATCATAAACCTAAAAACACTATAAACATCATTCAACCTACTTTAATTAGGAATCAACCAGAAAAATATTTAAAAAACACCTACAGGGGTAGATAGATAGAGGGAGGGAGGGAAGGGAATGAGGGAAGGAAGGAAGGGAGGGACCGAGAGAGAGAGAGAGAGCGAGAGGAGAGAGAGAGGGAGAGGGAAAGAGAGAGAGAGAGAGAGAGAGAGAGAGGAGAGAGCGAGAGAGAGAGAGAGAGAGAGAGAGAGGGAGAGAGAGAGGAAGAGAGAGAGGGAGAGAGAGAGAGAGAGAGAGAGCGAGAGAGAGAGAGGGAGAGAGAGGGAGAGAGAGGGAGAGAGGGAGAGAGAGAGGGAGAGAGAGGAAGAGAGGGAGAGAGAGGGAGAGACGGAGAGAGAGGGAGAGGGAGAGCGAGAGGAGAGAGAGGAAGAGAGGGAGAGAGGGAGAGAGAGAAAGCGAAATAGAGAGGGGGGATGTATAATCAGGGACTGCTCTTCCAGACTGAGTCACTGCAGAGACCAGGTGTTCCGTCTGACTCACTGATACCAGGCCTGGGTTCAAATACTAACTGAAATCTTTCAAATACTTTTAGCATTTGCTTTAGTCTGCCTGGAGTGCCAGATGGGCGGGGACTATTCTACTGGTTCCCTTGCACTAGGCAAACTCAGTCAAGCCCAGCTAAAATACGTGCAATTATTTCAAATAGTATTTGAACCCAGGTCTGTCAGCTACTATAAAATAAAACTCTGGATCACAGACAGACTCCCAACGCCCCACTAACAGGAATGTAGCTCCTGACGTTCCCGACTGGTACCAACCACTGTTATAGCTTACACACTTTCTCCCTTTCTCCTATCCCTCTGGCTGGAGCTGGCTACGAGGCTGGCTACGAGGCTGGCTACGAGGCTGGCAGCTCTCACACTCAGCATATACAGCACGGACCTGGGTTCAAATTGTATTTAAAATGTTTTTCATGGTTTCAACTGTGAATAGTCCTCTTCAAGATGGTCGCCGACCACTCAGGCAGAGGAGGCTGCTGAGGGGAGGACGGCTCATAATAATCGCCGGAATGGAGTGAATTGAATGGCATCAAACACAGAATGTGTTCACCCAATTCCAGCCATTACACTCCATTACACTCCATTCCAGCCATTACACTCCATTACACTCCATTCCAGCCATTACACTCCATTCCAGCCATTACACTCCATTACACTCCATTCCAGCCATTACACTCCATTACACTCCATTCCAGCCATTACACTCCATTACACTCCATTCCAGCCATTACACTCCATTACACTCCATTCCAGCCATTACACTCCATTCCAGCCATGACACTCCATTACACTCCATTCCAGCCATTACACTCCATTCCAGCCATTACACTCCATTACACTCCATTCCAGCCATTACACTCCATTACACTCCATTCCAGCCATTACACTCCATTCCAGACATTACACTCCATTCCAGCCATTACACTCCATTCCAGACATTACACTCCATTCCAGACATTACACTCCATTACACTCCATTCCAGACATTACACTCCATTACACTCCATTCCAGACATTACACTCCATTCCAGACATTACACTCCATTACACTCCATTCCAGCCATTACACTCCATTACACTCCATTCCAGACATTACACTCCATTCCAGCCATTACACTCCATTCCAGACATTACACTCCATTACACTCCATTCCAGACATTACACTCCATTACACTCCATTCCAGCCATTACACTCCATTACACTCCATTCCAGCCATTACACTCCATTCCAGCCATTACACTCCATTACACTCCATTCCAGCCATTACACTCCATTACACTCCATTCCAGCCATTACACTCCATTCCAGCCATTACACTCCATTACACTCCATTCCAGCCATTACACTCCATTCCAGCCATTACACTCCATTCCAGCCATTACACTCCATTACACTCCATTCCAGCCATTACACTCCATTACACTCCATTCCAGCCATTACACTCCATTCCAGCCATTACACTCCATTCCAGCCATTACACTCCATTACACTCCATTCCAGCCATTACACTCCATTCCAGCCATTACACTCCATTACACTCCATTCCAGCCATTACACTCCATTACACTCCATTCCAGCCATTACACTCCATTACACTCCATTCCAGCCATTACACTCCATTCCAGCCATGACACTCCATTACACTCCATTCCAGCCATTACACTCCATTCCAGCCATTACACTCCATTACACTCCATTCCAGCCATTACACTCCATTACACTCCATTCCAGCCATTACACTCCATTCCAGACATTACACTCCATTCCAGCCATTACACTCCATTCCAGACATTACACTCCATTCCAGACATTACACTCCATTACACTCCATTCCAGACATTACACTCCATTACACTCCATTCCAGACATTACACTCCATTCCAGACATTACACTCCATTACACTCCATTCCAGCCATTACACTCCATTACACTCCATTCCAGACATTACACTCCATTCCAGCCATTACACTCCATTCCAGACATTACACTCCATTACACTCCATTCCAGACATTACACTCCATTACACTCCATTCCAGCCATTACACTCCATTACACTCCATTCCAGCCATTACACTCCATTCCAGCCATTACACTCCATTACACTCCATTCCAGCCATTACACTCCATTACACTCCATTCCAGCCATTACACTCCATTCCAGCCATTACACTCCATTACACTCCATTCCAGCCATTACACTCCATTCCAGCCATTACACTCCATTCCAGCCATTACACTCCATTACACTCCATTCCAGCCATTACACTCCATTACACTCCATTCCAGCCATTACACTCCATTCCAGCCATTACACTCCATTCCAGCCATTACACTCCATTACACTCCATTCCAGCCATTACACTCCATTCCAGCCATTACACTCCATTACACTCCATTCCAGCCATTACACTCCATTACACTCCATTCCAGACATTACACTCCATTCCAGACATTACACTCCATTCCAGCCATTACACTCCATTCCAGCCATTACACTCCATTACACTCCATTCCAGACATTACACTCCATTCCAGCCATTACACTCCATTACACTCCATTCCAAACATTATTATGAGCCGTCCTCCCCTCAGCAGCCTTCACAGGGTCATCTAATACCTGGTAGAAAGTAAAGCAACAAAGGATATGGCCACGCCCGGCATAAAAACCTGACCATAAAAGCCATTGTTCATACGTCTTCAAAGTTGTCAATGTGTGAAGACAGAGAATGTATAGATGGGGTGTCTCTGAACCATGTATGAGACTCGGAGTAGTGTGTTTACAACCATCTCTAACTGGCCCCCTTGTGTTGTCCTAGCCCATCCCCTCCGAGCCTAGTCCCTCCCCTCCGAGCCAAGCCCCTCCCCTCCGAGCCTATCTCCTCTCAGCCTCTCCCTTCCCAGCATAGCCCTCCCCTCCCAGTCCCTCCAAGCATCTCCCTGCCCCTCCCCTCTGAGCCTAGCCCCTCCCCTCTGAGCTGAGCCCTTCCCCTCTGGGCCTATCTCCTCCCAGCCTCTCTCCTCCCCTCCCAGCCTGTTCCTCCTCCCATCATAGCCCCTCCCAGCTTAGCCTCTCCCTTCCCAGCCTAGCCCCCTTTTGTCCTCAGGCACTAAATGTAGTACTTCCTGTGTGACTGGCTGTGGCTGTGCGGCCAGTAATTCTGTTTGCAGCAAACTTCCTACATTGCTTTGTTTTGTCAGGAAGTTATAAATGTAGAGCAAAGCCTCTCCTGCATTGTACCCAGTGTAATCCTGGGTTGTATATGGCGTTTCACAGCCTTCTACGCCATCAATGCAGCCAGGACCTGGCCACACATATCTGTCTGTTGGAGAACAAAACGGTCTGGACTAGCAAATATAGGATGCATCCCAAATGGTGCCCTATTCCCTACATATACACTGAGGGCACAAAGCATTGAAATCACATGGGGGACATGAATGACTGTACGCTTGTATTGACTGTATGTTTGTTTATTCCATGTGTAACTCTTGTGTTGTTGTTTTTGTCGCACTGCTTTGCTTTATCTTGGCCAGGTTGCAGTTGTAAATGAGAACTTGTTCTCAACTAGCCTACCTGGTTAAATAAAGGTGTTCTCAACTAGCCTACCTGGTTAAATAAAGGTGTTCTCAACTAGCCTACCTGGTTAAATAAAGGTGTTCTCAACTAGCCTACCTGGTTAAATAAAGGTGTTCTCAACTAGCCTACCTGGTTAAATAAAGGTGTTCTCAACTAGCCTACCTGGTTAAATAAAGGTGTTCTCAACTAGCCTACCTGGTTAAATAAAGGTGTTCTCAACTAGCCTACCTGGTTAAATAAAGGTGTTCTCAACTAGCCTACCTGGTTAAATAAAGGTGTTCTCAACTAGCCTACCTGGTTAAATAAAGGTGTTCTCAACTAGCCTACCTGGTTAAATAAAGGTGTTCTCAACTAGCCTACCTGGTTAAATAAAGGTGTTCTCAACTAGCCTACCTGGTTAAATAAAGGTGTTCTCAACTAGTCTACCTGGTTAAATAAAGGTGTTCTCAACTAGCCTACCTGGTTAAATAAAGGTGTTCTCAACTAGCCTACCTGGTTAAATAAAGGTGTTCTCAACTAGTCTACCTGGTTAAATAAAGGTGTTCTCAACTAGCCTACCTGGTTAAATAAAGGTGTTCTCAACTAGCCTACCTGGTTAAATAAAGGTGTTCTCAACTAGCCTACCTGGTTAAATAAAGGTGTTCTCAACTAGCCTACCTGGTTAAATAAAGGTGTTCTCAACTAGCCTACCTGGTTAAATAAAGGTGTTCTCAACTAGCCTACCTGGTTAAATAAAGGTGTTCTCAACTAGCCTACCTGGTTAAATAAAGGTGTTCTCAACTAGCCTACCTGGTTAAATAAAGGTGTTCTCAACTAGCCTACCTGGTTAAATAAAGGTGTTCTCAACTAGCCTACCTGGTTAAATAAAGGTGTTCTCAACTAGCCTACCTGGTTAAATAAAGGTGTTCTCAACTAGCCTACCTGGTTAAATAAAGGTGTTCTCAACTAGCCTACCTGGTTAAATAAAGGTGTTCTCAACTAGCCTACCTGGTTAAATAAAGGTGTTCTCAACTAGTCTACCTGGTTAAATAAAGGTGTTCTCAACTAGCCTACCTGGTTAAATAAAGGTGTTCTCAACTAGTTAAATAAAGGTGTTCTACCTGGTTAAATAAAGGTGTTCTCAACTAGCCTACCTGGTTAAATAAAGGTGTTCTCAACTAGCCTACCTGGTTAAATAAAGGTGTTCTCAACTAGCCTACCTGGTTAAATAAAGGTGTTCTCAACTAGCCTACCTGGTTAAATAAAGGTGTTCTCAACTAGCCTACCTGGTTAAATAAAGGTGTTCTCAACTAGCCTACCTGGTTAAATAAAGGTGTTCTCAACTAGCCTACCTGGTTAAATAAAGGTGTTCTCAACTAGCCTACCTGGTTAAATAAAGGTGTTCTCAACTAGCCTACCTGGTTAAATAAAGGTGTTCTCAACTAGCCTACCTGGTTAAATAAAGGTGTTCTCAACTAGCCTACCTGGTTAAATAAAGGTGTTCTCAACTAGCCTACCTGGTTAAATAAAGGTGTTCTCAACTAGCCTACCTGGTTAAATAAAGGTGTTCTCAACTAGCCTACCTGGTTAAATAAAGGTGTTCTCAACTAGCCTACCTGGTTAAATAAAGGTGTTCTCAACTAGCCTACCTGGTTAAATAAAGGTGAAATAATACATCTATAAATAAAAAAATGAAGCAATGGTCACCACAGCCATTACCATCTCACATGGTGGATGGGGGTAATTCCATCCCTTCTCAAAGTGAGGGAGGGTTTTGTTTTCAGAATAAAGTCCTGAAAAAAGTCAGTTGGTTCACTGGTTCTCATGTTACTCAGGTGAATGGACCTTACATGAGGACAGGTTAAGGGGTTTTCCCCTGCATTCAGGCCCCGTGGAGGAGGGGGGCACAATGAATGCTATTGTACAGGAGGCAACTCATATGTCTGGGATCAGAGTCGAGCACAGCCCAGTCCCACATTCACTGGAAGGTCATCTCACTGTGTGTGTGAACCTAGCGCCACTGTGTGTGTGAGAACCTAGCGCCACTGTGTGTGTGAACCTAGCGCCACTGTGTGTGTGTGTGAACCTAGCGCCACTGTGTGTGTGAACCTAGCGCCACTGTGTGTGTGAACCTAGCGCCACTGTGTGTGTGAACCTAGCGCCACTGTGTGTGTGTGTGAACCTAGCGCCACTGTGTGTGTGAACCTAGCGCCACTGTGTGTGTGTGTGAACCTAGCGCCACTGTGTGTGTGAACCTAGCGCCACTGTGTGTGTGAACCTAGCGCCACTGTGTGTGTGAACCGAACGCCACTGTGTGTGTGAACCTAGCGCCACTGTGTGTGTGTGTGAACCTAGCGCCACTGTGTGTGTGTGTGAACCTAGCGCCACTGTGTGTGTGAACCTAGCGCCACTGTGTGTATGTGAACCTAGCGCCACTGTGTGTGTGAACCTAGCGCCACTGTGTGTGTGAACCTAGCGCCACTGTGTGTGTGAACCGAACGCCACTGTGTGTGTGAACCTAGTGCCACTGTGTGTATGAACCGAACGCCACTGTGTGTGTGTGTGTGTGTGTGTGTGTGTGTGTGTGTGTGTGTGTGTGTGTGTGTGTGTGTGTGTGTGTGTGTGTGTGTGTGTGTGAACCTAGCGTCACTGTGTGTGTGTGTGTGTGTTTCCCTCCTATGTCTGGTTGGTTACAGGATCCTCTGAGGTTTCCTGTCCACCAAGGTCTCAATGGGCTCCAGGTTTTCAATGGTGCTATGTTTTCAGTGGCTCTAGATTTTCAACGGCGCTAGGTTTTCAGTGGCTCTAGGTTTTCAACGGCGCTAGGTTTTCAGTGGCTCTAGGTTTTCAACGGCGCTAGGTTTTCAGTGGTGCTAGGTTTTCAGTGGTGCTAGGTTTTCAGTAGCTCTAGGTTTTCAGTGGTGCTATGTTTTCAGTGCAGCTGGGTTTTCAGTGGAGCTAGGTTTTCAGTGGCTCTATGTTTTCAGTGTGTAAAAATGGGCTTCAGCTTGGTACTGTTGTATTGCTCTGCCATAAGGTCCTGGCAGGCAGAAATCCATCATTGTTGAGGGAGATACTGACATTGTGGGGTAGTTGTACTAAATACAGTTATGGGTTCTGGAATGATATGTTTCATTGGGCCGTATTTATAATCTATAGGACCAAGATATTTTCCTTTTCAGGGCACATGGTCATGGTCTTATCTTTTACCAATCAGGGAAAACCTACCATCCCTGGGCGGAACTGCTGAGTCTGTGTTATTTCACGGGGTTAAATCAACTGAACTGCTGAGTCTGTCATTTCACAGGGTTTAAGGAACTCTTCAGGATTTTGGCAATGAAGAAGTTAGAGGTAGTTGCGTTAACTAGTGTTAGCAGATACACATAGACTTCCAGCCATTGCGCTAATGCTAGTTATCATTGGCTCACAAAACAACCTCAAACTTCATTCGAACTGAACATAGAAAATTACAAATGGTATCCACCAGTTCATCTGCCTCTGGGGAAGTAGATAAAGGAGTTGATCTGCCTCTGGGGAAGTAGATAAAGGAGTTGATCTGACGACTCTGGGGAAGTAGATAAAGGAGTTGATCTGCCTCTGGGGAAGTAGATAAAGGAGTTAATCTGCCTCTGGGGAAGTAGATAAAGGAGTTAATCTGCCTCTGGGGAAGTAGATAAAGGAGTTGATCTGACTCTGGGGAAGTAGATAAAGGAGTTAATCTGCCTCTGGGGAAGTAGATAAAGGAGTTAATCTGCCTCTGGGGAAGTAGATAAAGGAGTTAATCTGCCTCTGGGGAAGTAGATAAAGGAGTTGATCTGCCTCTGGGGAAGTAGATAAAGGAGTTGATCTGCCTCTGGGGAAGTAGATAAAGGAGTTGATCTGACTCTGGGGACGTAGATAAAGGAGTTGATCTGCCTCTGGGGAAGTAGATAAAGGAGTTGATCTGACTTTGGGGAAGTAGATAAAGGAGTTGATCTGCCTCTGGGGAAGTAGATAAAGGAGTTGATCTGCCTCTGGGGAAGTAGATAAAGGAGTTGATCTGCCTCTGGGGAAGTAGATAAAGGAGTTGATCTGCCTCTGGGGAAGTAGATAAAGGAGTTGATCTGACTCTGGGGAAGTAGATAAAGGAGTTGATCTGCCTCTGGGGAAGTAGATAAAGGAGTTGATCTGCCTCTGGGGACGTAGATAAAGGAGTTAATCTGCCTCTGGGGAAGTAGATAAAGGAGTTGATCTGCCTCTGGGGAAGTAGATAAAGGAGTTGATCTGCCTCTGGGGAAGTAGATAAAGGAGTTGATCTGCCTCTGGGGAAGTAGATAAAGGAGTTGATCTGCCTCTGGGGAAGTAGATAAAGGAGTTGATCTGCCTCTGGGGAAGTAGATAAAGGAGTTGATCTGCCTCTGGGGAAGTAGATAAAGGAGTTGATCTGACTCTGGGGAAGTAGATAAAGGAGTTGATCTGACTCTGGGGACGTAGATAAAGGAGTTGATCTGCCTCTGGGGAAGTAGATAAAGGAGTTGATCTGCCTCTGGGGAAGTAGATAAAGGAGTTGATCTGCCTCTGGGGACGTAGATAAAGGAGTTGATCTGCCTCTGGGGAAGTAGATAAAGGAGTTGATCTGCCTCTGGGGACGTAGATAAAGGAGTTGATCTGCCTCTGGGGAAGTAGATAAAGGAGTTGATCTGACTCTGGGGAAGTAGATAAAGGAGTTGATCTGCCTCTGGGGAAGTAGATAAAGGAGTTGATCTGACTCTGGGGAAGTAGATAAAGGAGTTGATCTGCCTCTGGGGAAGTAGATAAAGGGCCTCGTTGCCAACATCCCAAAGTATCCCTTTAAATCAACTCACACACTTTCCACATTTCAATACCTGGAAGAGGCAGTGCTACATAAAACACTTTCACAAACCAACTCTTCTGCGCTGCCCTGCACAGAACAACAGAACAGTGTGTGTGTGTGTGTGTGTGTGTGTCCAACACCACGTCTGAGCTGTTCCAGGGATGGGCCATACCTGTCTAATAACATATGAAAGCGCATCTACTCACACACACAACCCCCTCCCCCACCACTACCCAAAATCAGCACATGAGAACTACAAGCTGTCTCCTCATATCAACAGTGAGTCCAAACAAACACAGGCCTGTATAACCCTCATGTCAGATCCCTATTACTGCAGGTCATAATTACTCACTGAAACCACAACATTAAACCTGTCTGGAAACAAACCGTGTTTTCAAGCCCGGAGGCCACACCATTTGATACAGTGAGAGAGAAGCCAGTGTTATGATTCAATCTCTATTGGACCCAATGCCAGGGAAAGTGTTTGTCCAAACTGAAGACAACGCTTGAGTTGAGGAATCTAATCACCAACGCAGTGTCACAAATCTTAGCTGTCTGGTTTAGACTTTTACTGCCTTTTTTGATGTTACATTCTAAAACCAACATGCAAACTGGTAGAAATGATGTGTTTTCAAAGGAAAAACTGGTTGAAAATATGTCTTTTCAAAGGCAAATATGGTTTATATGATAATTTAATTTCAACCAGTTTTGCCCACTGACTGGACCTTTGACAAAGGTGTAGCTCCAACAAACTGAGCTATCAGTACACCTGACCTCACTCCTATTTCAATCAATACATATACATAGCCCAAGCAGAAGTCAAACCCATAACCTTGGTCTATGCAACATCTTAGTGCAAGCAGGCGTCACTACAGTCCCTGGTTTGAATCCAGACTGTATCACATCCAGCCGTGAGTCCCATAGGGCGGCGCACAACTGTCCCAGCGTCGTCCAGGTTTGGCCGGGGTAGGCCACCATTGTAAATAAGAATTTGTTCTTAACTGACTTACCTAGTTAAATAAAGGTAAAATAAAATGTGGATCACTACATACCAGACTCCAGGAGTCAAACCCATAACCTTGGTCTATGCAGCCCATGTGGGATCACTACATACCAGACTCCAGGAGTCAAACCCATAACCTTGGTCTATGCAGCCCATGTGGATCTCTACATACCAGACTCCAGGAGTCAAACCCATAACCTTGGTCTATGCAGCCCATGTGGGATCACTACATACCAGACTCCAGGAGTCAAACCCATAACCTTGGTCTATGCAGCCCATGTGGATCACTACATACCAGACTCCAGGAGTCAAACCCATAACCTTGGTCTATGCAGCCCATGTGGATCACTACATACCAGACTCCAGGAGTCAAACCCATAACCTTGGTCTATGCAGCCCATGTGGGATCACTACATACCAGACTCCAGGAGTCAAACCCATAACCTTGGTCTATGCAGCCCATGTGGGATCACTACATACCAGACTCCAGGAGTCAAACCCATAACCTTGGTCTATGTAGCCCATGTGGATCACTACATACCAGACTCCAGGAGTCAAACCCATAACCTTGGTCTATGTAGCCCATGTGGATCACTACATACCAGACTCCAGGAGTCAAACCCATAACCTTGGTCTATGCAGCCCATGTGGATCACTACATACCAGACTCCAGGAGTCAAACCCATAACCTTGGTCTATGTAGCCCATGTGGATCACTACATACCAGACTCCAGGAGTCAAACCCATAACCTTGGTCTATGCAGCCCATGTGGATCACTACATACCAGACTCCAGGAGTCAAACCCATAACCTTGGTCTATGTAGCCCATGTGGATCACTACATACCAGACTCCAGGAGTCAAACCCATAACCTTGGTCTATGCAGCCCATGTGGATCACTACATACCAGACTCCAGGAGTCAAACCCATAACCTTGGTCTATGCAGCCCATGTGGATCACTACATACCAGACTCCAGGAGTCAAACCCATAACCTTGGTCTATGCAGCCCATGTGGATCACTACATACCAGACTCCAGGAGTCAAACCCATAACCTTGGTCTATGTAGCCCATGTGGATCACTACATACCAGACTCCAGGAGTCAAACCCATAACCTTGGTCTATACAGCCCGAGTGGGATCATTATATACCTGACTCCTGCAGTGTTTAAAACAATACCCTTGACAAAGACTCTATAATAATAATATTCAGGCCATGCGGACCTATGAGACTTTTTGGTGCCATGTGGGACAAACCCTACATGTTATTCTAATCAGTCACATGTTATACTAATCACTCACATGTTATTCTAATCAGTCACATGTTATACTAATCAGTCACATGTTATTCTAATCAGTCACATGTTATACTAATCAGTCACATGTTATTCTAATCAGTCACATGTTATACTAATCAGTCACATGTTATACTAATCAGTCACATGTTATTCTAATCAGTCACATGTTATACTAATCAGTCACATGTTATACTAATCAGTCACATGTTATTCTAATCAGTCACATGTTATACTAATCAGTCACATGTTATACTATTATCTAATCAGTCACATGTTATACTAATCAGTCACATGTTATACTAATCAGTTACATGCTATTCTAATCAGTCACATGTTATACTAATCAGTCACATGTTATACTAATCAGTCACATGTTATACTAATCAGTTACATGCTATTCTAATCAGTCACATGTTATACTAATCAGTCACATGTTATACTAATCAGTCACATGTTATACTAATCAGTCACATGTTATTCTAATCAGTCACATGTTATTCTAATCAGTCACATGTTATACTAATCAGTTACATGTTATTCTAATCAGTCACATGTTATTCTAATCAGTCACATGTTATACTATGATCTAATCAGTCACATGTTATACTAATCAGTCACATGTTATTCTAATCAGTCACATGTTATTCTAATCAGTCACATGTTATTCTAATCAGTCACATGTTATACTAATCAGTCACATTTTATACTAATCAGTCACATGTTATTCTAATCAGTCACATGTTATACTAATCAGTCACATTTTATACTAATCAGTCACATGTTATTCTAATCAGTCACATGTTATACTAATCAGTCACATGTTATTCTAATCAGTCACATGTTATACTAATCAGTCACATTTTATACTAATCAGTCACATGTTATTCTAATCAGTCACATGTTATTCTAATCAGTCACATTTTATACTAATATGTCACATGTTATTCTAATCAGTCACCTGTTATTCTAATCAGTCACCTGTTATTCTAATCAGTCACATGTTATACTAATCAGTCACATGTTATTCTAATCAGTCACCTGTTATTCTAATCAGTCACCTGTTATTCTAATCAGTCACATGTTATACTAATCAGTCACCTGTTATTCTAATCAGTCACCTGTTATTCTAATCAGTCACATGTTATACTAATCAGTCACCTGTTATTCTAATCAGTCACCTGTTATTCTAATCAGTCACATGTTATTCTAATCAGTCACATGTTATACTATGATCTAATCAGTCACATGTTATACTAATCAGTTACATGCTATTCTAATCAGTCACATGTTATTCTAATCAGTCACATGTTACACTAATCAGGTTTTTCTACCTGTCTCCTCTCTAACACTGCTCCTCCTGTCTGAGCTGGAGAAGGCAGCCTCCAGGTCCAGCCGTCCGAAGCGCAGGGCATATCCGTTCATCAGCTTCTTTGGTGAGAAGACTCCACTGCTGGCCGAGCCCCCGGAGGAGGAGCGCGCCCGGTGCCCTTTGACCTGGGCTGCCTTGTTAGTCCTCTCCAGAGACTTGGAGCGCCTCTCAGCCCGGGTCTCCAGGGCCCCAGCGTTCCTCAGACCCCTCTGGAGGTACAGGAGAGGCATGCTGGGAGAGAGTCGGGGGGAGTCGGGGTCTCCACCCAGCCATGCCCTAGTCCCCCCTAGCCTGAGCCCACGGAGCCCCTGCTCTCTCTGGGTGGTGGGGGTGGAGGGGCTGGTACCAGGGGTCGAAGTTGGAGATGAGGCATCTTCTCTGGGGCTGAGACCTGGGCATGCAGGACTGTGCTCTGGTCCTTCCTCCAGGATGGACTCAGAGCTAGAGCCCAGGTTCATGGGGTTCTGCAGGGCCTCCATGTAGGACTTACGGAACAGTCTCCGGGTCTCGAAGGACACAGAGTCCCTGGCGTGGCGGGGCCGGCGAGGGTTGGGGTTACTGAGGTCGGTGCTGAATGACAGGGTCCTGGTCCTCTCTCTGGTCCCACCCTGGCCCTCCTCCCTCCCACTGGCCTCCCCCGGACCACCACCACCCTCTCCAG
Organism: Oncorhynchus nerka; assembly: GCF_034236695.1. NCBI lineage: Eukaryota > Metazoa > Chordata > Actinopteri > Salmoniformes > Salmonidae > Oncorhynchus > Oncorhynchus nerka. The sequence continues at coordinate 85,181 of NW_027040023.1, read as the reverse complement.
CCAGCCTGTCTGTCTGTGGGCTGCAGGAGTGAGAGTCAGGAGCTGCTCTCAGGCTGTGGTTCTGGTTGTGGTTCTCCATCCGGTGAAGTCCGGGTTGGGATCCTGTTGGGACCTGCAACTAGTGCTGCTGGGGTCCATTACATGTACCCGCCTGCTCAGGATAGCAGGCTCTGAGAAGGTAGAGTCTGCCCCCTGGGAGTGTAGTGATTCGTGGGAACTGCGGTGGGAGTCCAGGGTCCCGTGGATCCACTGGTACTGCAGGCGCTGAGCTGGCCACGGAAGCCCGTGCTGTCGCCCGCGTCTGCATGATGGTGTCTGCCGTGCTGCTGACGAACAGAGGATTCACCACGTTCTTCCACGGCGTCCGGAACACGACGGTGCCGGTGGTGAGCAACCAGTTCTGCAGCGGATGGAGGTTGCGCTCGCGCGTCACATTCTGCAGGAAGTCAGCGGTGAAGACGCTGCCGTACATGCTCTCCGGGATGGGGATCTCTGCGATGGCCTGGCCACTGGCCGACAGACATTTTATGACCAGCTTGGCAGCCTTGCGGCCCAGAGGAACCACCTGTAGGTAGAAGTCTCCTGCTTCAGACGGACCTTATGGAGCGGGGCGAGCTGTAAGACCACCTTCTCGTTGATGCAGAAGGGCCAACCCTCATGATAGAACAGCCGGCCGTGGAAACGCACCTGTAGAGGAAGACAATACTTTATTAACCCATACCAGACTGAAATGTGTCTTCTGCTGTATCCAACTCCTCTGATATACACGTATATACACTTTACAGATGTAAGCTCTTAATTTGTCACAGCAAAAGAATCCTGAAGCAACAGGATTTGAACGTTTAGCCCATAATGTTGATTGATCGGTGGTTAGGCTATTAGCTGGCCAAAAGTAGGTTACATTTAAATTGCAATACTGTTAATATAATCATGTGTTAGTGTGGGTTTTTCAGCAAATTTAGGTAAATCAGGAAAATTATCAGCAACAAAAGAGTGATCAAATGATGACCCTACATCTGTAGATTATCTGGAGCAGGGTGAAACCACAGGGCTGCACCAGGTATAGAGAGATGGACAACAGATTAGAGAGACTGGAGCAGGGTGAAACCACAGGGCTGCACCGGGTATAGAGAGATGGACAACAGATTAGAGAGACTGGAGCAGTGTGAAACCACAGTGCTGCACCAGGTATAGAGAGATGGACAACAGATTAGAGAGACTGGAGCAGTGTGAAACCACAGGGGTGCACCGGGTATAGAGAGATGGACAACAGATTAGAGAGACTGGAGCAGGGTGAAACCACAGGGGTGCACCGGGTATAGAGAGATGGACAACAGATTAGAGAGACTGGAGCAGGGTGAAACCACAGGGGTGCACCAGGTATAGAGAGATGGACAACAGATTAGAGAGACTGGAGCAGGGTGAAACCACAGTGCTGCACAGATTAGAGACTGGGTATAGAGAGATGGACAACAGATTAGAGAGACTGGAGCAGTGTGAAACCACAGGGGTGCACCAGGTATAGAGAGATGGACAACAGATTAGAGAGACTGGAGCAGTGTGAAACCACAGGGCTGCACCAGGTATAGAGAGATGGACAACAGATTAGAGAGACTGGAGCAGGGTGAAACCACAGTGCTGCACCGGGTATAGAGAGATGGACAACAGATTAGAGAGACTGGAGCAGTGTGAAACCACAGGGGTGCACCAGGTATAGAGAGATGGACAACAGATTAGAGAGACTGGAGCAGGGTGAAACCACAGGGCTGCACCAGGTATAGAGAGATGGACAACAGATTAGAGAGACTGGAGCAGTGTGAAACCACAGGGCTGCACCAGGTATAGAGAGATGGACAACAGATTAGAGAGACTGGAGCAGTGTGAAACCACAGTGCTGCACCAGGTATAGAGAGATGGACAACAGATTAGAGAGACTGGAGCAGGGTGAAACCACAGGGGTGCACCGGGTATAGAGAGATGGACAACAGATTAGAGAGACTGGAGCAGGGTGAAACCACAGGGGTGCACCGGGTATAGAGAGATGGACAACAGATTAGAGAGACTGGAGCAGGGTGAAACCACAGGGCTGCACCAGGTATAGATGCAGCCCAAGATCTCAGCAATCCCTGCCTCAATCAAATGACCAATCCTCATCACTGTCAAACACTCTCTAAAACACTTCTGCGAGCAGGCCTTTCTAATCGACCTGGCCGGGGTATCCTGGAATGACATTGACCTCATCCCGTCAGTAGAGGATGCCTGGTAATTCTTTAAAAGCGCCTTCCTCACCATCTTAAATAAGCATGCTCCATTCAAAAAATGTAGAACTAGGAATAGATATAGTCATTGGTTCACTCCAGACCTGTCTTCCCTTGACCAGCACAAAAACATTCTGTGGCGTTCTGCATTAGCATCGAATAGCCCCCGTGATATGCAACTTTTCAGGGAAGTTAGGAACAAATATACACAGGCAGTTAGGAAAGCTGAGGCTAGCTTTTTCAAACAGAAATTTGCATCCTGTAGCACAAACTCCCAAAAGTTCTGGGACACTGTAAAGTCCATGGAGAATAAGAGAACCTCCTCCCAGCTGCCCACTGCTCTGAGGCTAGGACACCCTATCACCACCGATAAATCCACTATAATTGAGGATTTCAATAAGCATTTCTCTACGGCTGGCCATACTTTCCACCTGGCTACCCCTACCCCGGTCAACTGCCTGGCACCCTCCAAAGCAACCCGCCCAAGCCCCCACCATTTCTCCTTCACCCAAATCCAGATAGCTGATGTTCTGAAAGAGCTGCAAAATCTGGACCCCTACAAATCAGCTGGGCTAGACAATCTGGACCCTCTCTTTCTAAAATTATCTGCCGAAATTGTTGCAACCCCTATTACTAGCCTGTTCAACCTCTCTTTCGTATTGTCTGAGATTCCCAAAGATTGGAAAGCTGCCACGGTCATCTCCCTCTTCAAAGGGGGTGACACTCTAGGCCCAAACTGCTACAGACCCTGCCTTTCTAAGGTCTTCGAAAGCCAAGTCAACAAACAGATTACCAACCATTTCAAATCCCACCGTACCTTCTCCGCTATGCAATCTGGTTTCAGAGCTGGTCATGGGTGCACCTCAGCCACGCTCAAGGTCCTAAACGATATCATAACCGCCATCGATAAGAGACATTACTGTGCAGCCGTATTCATCGACCTGGTCAAGGCTTTCGACTCTTGTCAATCACCACATTCTTATTGGCAGACTCGACAGCCTTGGTTTCTCAAATGATTGCCTCGCCTGGTTTACCAACTACTTCTCTGATAGAGTTCAGTGTGTTTTGGAGGGCCTGTTGTCCGGACCTCTGGCAGTCTCTATGGGGGTGCCACAGGGTTCAATTCTCGGGCCGACTCTCTTTTCTGTACACATCAATGATGTTCGTCTTGCTGCTGGTGATTCTCTGATCCACCTCTACGCAGACGACACCATTCTGTATACTTCTGGCCCCTCTTTGGACACTGTGCTAACTAACCTCCAGACGAGCTTCAATGCCATACAACTCTCCTTCCGTCGCCTCCAACTGCTCTTAAATGCAAGTATAACTAAATGCATGCTTTTCAATCGATCACTGCCCTCACCTGCCCGCCCGTCCAGCATCACTACTCTGGACGGCTCTGACTTAGAATACGTGGACAACTACAAATACCTAGGTGTCTGGTTAGACTGTAAACTCTCCTTCCAGACTCACATTAAGCATCTCCAATCCAAAATTAAATCTAGAATTGGCTTCCTATATCGCAACAAAGCCTCCTTCACTCATGCTGCCAAACAGACCCTCGTAAAACTGACCATCCTACCGATCCTCGACTTCGGCGATGTCATCTATAAAATAGCCTCCAACACTCTACTCAACAAATTGGATGCAGTCTATCACAGTGCCATCCGTTTGTCACCAAAGCCCCATACACTACCTACCGCTGCGACCTGTATGCTCTCATTGGTTGGCCCTCGCTTCATACTCGTCGCCAAACCCACTGGCTACAGGTTATCTACAAGTCTCTGCTAGGTAAAGCACCGCCTTATCTCAGTTCACTGGTGACCATAGCAGCACCCACTCGTAGCAAGCGCTCAAGCAGGTGTATCTCACTGTTCACCCCCAAAGCCAATTCCTCCTTTGGTCGCCTTTCCTTCCAGTTCTCTGCTGCCAATGACTGGAACGAACTGCAAAAATCACTGAAGCTGGAGACTCACATCTCCCACACTAGCTTTAAGAACCAGCTGTCAGAGCAGCTCACAGATCACTGCACCTGTACATAGCCCATCTGTAAACAGCAAATATATCGTCCTCATCCCCATACTGTATTTATTTATTTATTTATCTTGCTTCTTTGCACCTCAGTATCTCTACTTGCACATTCATCTTCTGCACATCTACCATTCCAGTGCTTAATTGCTATATTGTAATTACTTCGCCACCATGGCCTATTTATTGCCTTAACTCCCTTATCTTACCTCATTTGCACTCACTGTATATAGACTTTTTGTTTTCTTTTTTTCTATTGTGTTATTAACTGTATGTTTTGAATATTCCATGTGTAACTCTGTGTTGTTGTTTGTGTCGAACTGCTTTGCTTTATCTTGGCCAGGTTGCAGTTGCAAATGAGAACTTGTTCTCAACTAGTCTACCTGGTTAAATAAAGGTGAATTAAACATACACTTCACAGATGTAAGCTCTTAATTTGTCACAAATAATCCTGCAGTGACAGGATTTGAACATTTTAGTGTTTTTTTTATTTTTATAAATTAGCAAAAAATTCTCATAACCTGTTTTTGGCTTTGTCATTATGGTATTGCTTGTAGATTGATGAGGATTTTTTAAAATAAATTTTAGAATAAGGCTGTAACGTAACCAAATGTGTAAAAAGTCCAGAGGTTTGAATACTTCCTGAATGCAGTGTAAAAGGCTCAAACATACATTCCACTTTTAAAGAGAGGCACCCTCTTTTCATAGCACTTGAGTGAATCCTCGTTCTCTTTTCAACGTCATTCCAATGAGCTGATTCCTCAGAATCCTGGAGGCTAGCGAAACCTGCCCGTTCAGGCCCGGTTACTAAGCAACCACAACCCAAACTCCAAACTATGACACTGTCGTACAAAGAGCTCTTAACAGTAGAGAAACAGTACTCAGGGCTTGTGTCCCAAATTGCACTATATCGTACAGTGCACTCCTTTTGACCAGAGCCTTATGGTCAAAAGTAGTGCACTAAATAGGGAATAGTACGCCAGTCTATTTCCCATTGGCTCAACTGCTGTAAAAGTGAAGGAAAAGCATTGAAATAGCCAGCGTTGCCTGCCGACTGATCATATTGCTGTTGACACAAAGCCTCTCACACACAGGGAGTTTTTCTCAGTGGCTAACCAGGCTTAGATAGTGATGTTCATATAATGTTTACGTACCCTACATTACTCATCTCATATGTATATGTATATACTGTACTCTATATCATCTACTGCATCTTTATGTAATACATGTATCACTAGCCACTTTAAACTATGCCACTTTGTTTACATACCCTACATTACTCATCTCATATGTATATACTGTACTCGATACCATCTACTGCATCTTGCCTATGCCGTTCTGTACCATCACTCATTCATATATCTTTATGTACATATTCTTTATCCCTTTACACTTGTGTGTATTAGGTAATAGTTTTGGAATTGTTAGGTTAGATTACTCGTTGGTTACTACTGCATTGTCGGAACTAGAATCACAAGCATTTCGCTACACTCGCATTAACATCTGCTGACCATGTGTATGTGACAAATACATTTGGTTTGATTTGATTTGAGGTAAAACTATGAGGCTATGAGTGGCTATGAGGCTATCCATCACAGTGTAATCACAGCAGATGAACACAGAGGAATAGGCTGTGTGGCTGTGTGGCTATGAGGCTATCCATCACAGTGTAATCACAGCAGATGAATACAGAGGAATAGGCTGTGTGGCTATGAGGCTATGAGGCTATCCATCACAGTGTAATCACAGCAGATGAATACAGAGGAATAGGCTGTGTGGCTATGAGGCTATGAGGCTATCCATCACAGTGTAATCACAGCAGATGAATACAGAGGAATAGGCTGTGTGGCTATGAGGCTATGAGGCTCTCCATCACAGTGTAATCACAGCAGATGAACACAGAGGAATAGGCTGTGTGGCTATGAGGCTATCCATCACAGTGTAATCACAGCAGATGAACACAAAGGAATAGGCTGTGAGGCTATGAGGCTATCCATCACAGTGTAATCACAGCAGATTAATACAGAGGAATAGGCTGTGTGGCTATGAGGCTATGAGGCTATCCATCACAGTGTAATCACAGCAGATTAATACAGAGTAATAGGCTGTGTGGCTATGAGGCTATCCATCACAGTGTAATCACAGCAGATGAATACAGAGGAATAAGGTTTCAGGGCCTTTGGTCATGGAGACATGGAGCCCTCTCTAACCCACAGCAATTAAAGCTGCTGGGAGAGCCAGGATTAGATTACAACCTGGACCCCTGAGCCCAGGGATGGTAGCTAGGCTCTCAGGCAGACCACAGTTTCCTCTCTGTTTCGGTCTCTTTTCAGAGCAGGAGGTGTGTGTCCCAAATGACATCATATTCCCCATATAGTACACTACTTTTGACCTGGTAGTGCATTATGTAGGCCATAAGGTGTGATTTGGGGCTCAACCTCTGTCTCCTTCCAGAGTTTTCTCTCTGTTTCTGTATGGCTCCAGAGCAGAATGGCTGCATGGCTTTCTGTCTGATTTCTATGAACAATGATCCATTCTGTCTCTCTCTGTTGTTCCCCCTCACCCTCTCAGCAGAGGTATTTCACACTCATCTCTCTCTCTCTCTCCATTCCCTCTCCTGGCTTGTTTGTTGTCTATCATTAGGTGGTGTCTATAATGGTGTGTATTAGTGATCTGTGTTGTAATGGTGTCTATCATGGTGTGTATTAGTGTTCTGTGTTGTAATGATGTCTATCATGGTGTGTATTAGTGTTCTGTGTTGTAATGGTGTCTATAATGGTGTGTATTAGTGTTCTGTGTTGTAATGATGTCTATAATGGTGTGTATTAGTGTTCTGTGTTGTAATGGTGTCTATAATGGTGTGTATTAGTGTTCTGTGTTGTAATGATGTCTATAATGGTGTGTATTAGTGTTCTGTGTTGTAATGGTGTCTATAATGGTGTGTATTAGTGTTCTGTGTTGTAATGGTGTCTATAATGGTGTGTATTAGTGTTCTGTGTTGTAATGGTGTCTATAATGGTGTGTATTAGTGTTCTGTGTTGTAATGGTGTCTATAATGGTGTGTATTAGTGTTCTGTGTTGTAATGGTGTCTATAATGGTGTGTATTAGTGTTCTGTGTTGTAATGGTGTCTATAATGGTGTGTATTAGTGTTCTGTGTTGTAATGGTGTCTATAATGGTGTGTATTAGTGTTCTGTGTTGTAATGGTGTCTATAATGGTGTGTATTAGTGTTCTGTGTTGTAATGGTGTCTATAATGGTGTTATTAGTGTTCTGTCCTGTAATGGTGTCTATAATGGTGTGTATTAGTGTTCTGTGTTGTAATGATGTCTATAATGGTGTGTATTAGTGTTCTGTCAGTTGTAATGGTGTCTAAATGGTGTGTATTAGTGATCTGTGTTGTAATGGTGTCTATCATGGTGTGTATTAGTGTTCTGTGTTGTAATGATGTCTATAATGGTGTGTATTAGTGTTCTGTGTTGTAATGATGTCTATAATGGTGTGTATTAGTGTTCTGTGTTGTAATGGTGTCTATAATGGTGTGTATTAGTGTTCTGTGTTGTAATGGTGTCTATAATGGTGTGTATTAGTGTTCTGTGTTGTAATGGTGTCTATAATGGTGTGTATTAGTGTTCTGTGTTGTAATGGTGTCTATAATGGTGTGTATCTGTGTTTAGATTAGAGCTGAATAAAATAGTAATAGTAACCATGATGGGAGTCCCTCCCTTTATAGTCTCTGTCTGTCTGCTCCACTTTATAGTTGATCTTTGTCTTTATTTCCTTCCTCTCTGTCTTTTCTCAGCCTTATAACCCCATGATGTCTCTTCAGTGAGACTAAAGTCAGAAGGATCCTCTTGAGCATCTCACTCCAAAGCTCCAATAGTTCGACTGAGGAAAGGGAAGCTGCCGTCCCCACGTTTCCAAAGCATTCATATTCACTTCAAAACTTCCTGAACTGTTGCTGAATAGCTCTCCACCCTCCCTCCCTGGACCCTCCCTCCCACCCCTCCCTCCTCCCTCCTCCCTCCTCCCCTTCTCTCTCTCTCTCTGTCTCTGGATACCACCCTCCACTCACACAAGTCTCTTGTTGGATGCTCTGCAGGATCCTCTTGGCAGGAAGTAAGAAGTCGATGAGGCATCGGAGTCCGTCCCCACGGTACTGTCTCTCCACCACGCTGAATAGCTGCCACAGGACGGTGGACAGTGGCACTGAATGGGGAGAGGAGAGGGTGCTCTGGATACAACTGTCCAGGGACTCAGAGTCCTGTCTGGGGCAGAGGAGAGGAGGGGGAGAGGTGGATTAGATACAGTCCTTTCTGGGCAGAGGAGGAGAGGTGGATTAGATACAGTCCTTTCTGGGGAGAGGAGAGGAGGGGAGAGGTGGATTAGATACAGTCCTTTCTGGGGAGAGGAGAGGAGGGGAGAGGTGGATTAGATACAGTCCTTTCTGGGGAGAGGAGAGGAGGAGAGGAGTAGAGGAGTAGAGGAGAGGAGGAAAGAGGAGAGGAGGAGGAAGACAGAGGAGAGGTTACAGAGCAGACAGGGGCTCTGGATACAACTGTCCAGAACTCAGTCCTGGTAGACATGGTTACATTATTGTCCACGGATGTCTCATGGCTAAAGAGAGAAGGGGGGAAGAAAGATATATATATATATAGAGAGAGAGAGAGAGAGAGAGAGAGAGAGAGAGAGAGAGGGAGAAACAGAGAGAGTTTTTACAAATATAGTTAGTTCACCTGTCCCCTTCATTATGTAATGATGAAGCTCATAGATCAGCCGTTGGTAATGAACATGTGCAGACATTGGCAGGTTTTATCTAAGCTACTGTACATATGAAAAGTGTTCCTTGCTTGAGGCCAACATTCAGCATAAAGACTTCTTATATAATGTGTGCACACCCACAGTGAAAACACTTTGGCACAACACTGAGATAATGTCGTCACTGACCTTATCATGGCACAAAAATCCCAACACTTATAATAAATCCTGCAATACCCTCAGACGAACCATCAAACAGGCAAAGCGTCAATACAGGACTAAGATGGAATCCTACTACACCGGCTCTGATGCTCGTCGGATGTGGCAGGGCTTGCAAACTATTTACAGAATACAAAGGGAGACCCAGCCGCGAGCTGCCCAGTGACACGAGCCTACCAGATGAGCTAAATGCTTTTTATGCTCGCTTCAAGGCAAGCAACACTGAAGCATGCATGAGAGCACCAGCTGTTCCGGGCGACTGTGTGATCACGCTCTCCGTAGCCGATGTCAACAAGACCTTTAAATGGGTCAACATTCACAAAGCCGTGGGGCCAGACGGATTACCAGGACGTGTACTGAAAGCATGCGCAGACCAACTGGCAAGAGTCTTCACTGACATGTTCAACCTCTCCTGACCCAGTCTGTAACACCTTCATGTTTCAAACAGACCACCATAATCCCTGTACCCAAGAAAGCGAAGGTAACCTGCCTAAATTATTACTGCCCCGTAGCACTCACGTCGGTAGCATTTCTACAAGCATTTTGCTACACTCGCATTAACATCTACTAACCATGTGTATGTGACTAATTCAATTTGATTTGATTTGGTAGCCATGAAGTGCTTTGGATGGCTGGTCATGGCTCACATCAACACCATCATGCTGGAAACCCTGGACCCACTCCAATTCACATACCACCCCAACAGATCCACAGATGACTCAATCTCAATCGCACTCCACACTTTCCCACCTGGACAAAAGGAACACCTATGTGAGAATGCTGTTCATTGACTACAGCTCAGCGTTCAACACCATAGTGCCCACAAAGCTCATCACTAAACTAAGGACCTTGGGACTAAACACCTCCTACGACTGTGTGGCTAAGCACGACTCCAACACCATCATTAAGTTTGCTGACGACACAACAGTGGTAGGCCTGATCACCGACAATGATGAGACAGCCTATAGGGAGGAGGTCAGAGACCTGGCAGTTTGGTGCCAGGACAACAACTGCTCCCTCAATGTGAGCAAGACAAAAGGAGCTGATCGTGGACTACAGGAAAAGGAGAGCCGAACAGGCCCCCATTCACATCGATGGGGCTGTAGTGGAGCGGGTCGAGAGTTTCAAGGTCCTTGGTGTCCACATCACCAACAAACACACCAAGACAGTTGTGAAGAGGGCACGACAACACCTTTTCCCCCTCAGGAGACTGAAAAAGTTTGGCATGGGTCCCCAGATCCTCAAAAAGTTCTACAGCTACACCATTGAGAGCATCCTGACCGGTTGCATCACCGCCTGGTATGGCAACTGCTCGGCATCTGACCGTAAGGCGCTACAGAGGGTAATGCGTATGACCCAGTACATCACTGGGGCCAAGCTTCCTGCCATCCAGGACCTTTATACTAGGCGGTGTCAGAGGAAGGCCCAAAAAATTGTCAAAGATTCCAGTCACCCAAGTCACAGACTATTCTCTCTGCTACCGTATGGTGAGCTGTAAGTCTAGATCCAAAACGCTCCTTAACAGATTCTACCCCCCAAGCCATAAGACTGCTGAACAATGAATCAAATGGCCACCCAGACTATTTACACTGACATCCCCCACCCCTCCTTCGTTTTTACACAGCAGCTACTCACTGTTTATTATCTATACATAGTCACTTTACCCCTACCTACATGTACAAATGACCTCAACTAACCTGTACCTCCGCACATTGACTCGGTACCGGTACTCCCTGTATATAGCCTCCACATTGACTCTGTACCGGTACCCCCTGTATATAGCCTCCACATTGACTCGGTACCGGTACCCCCTGTATATAGCCTCCACATTGACTCGGTACCGGTAACCCCTGTAAATAGCCTCCACATTGACTCTGTACCGGTAACCCCTGTATATAGCCTCCACATTGACTCTGTACCGGTACCCCCTGTATATAGCCTCCACATTGACTCTGTACCGGTACCCCCTGTATATAGCCTCCACATTGACTCGTACCGTACCCCTGTAAATAGCCTCCACATTGACTCTGTACCCCCTGTATATAGCCTCCACATTGACTCTGTACCGGTAACCCCTGTAAATAGCCTCCACATTGACTCTGTACCGGTAACCCCTGTAAATAGCCTCCACATTGACTCTGGTACCCCCTGTATATAGCCTAACCCCTGTAAATAGCCTCCACATTGACTCGGTACCGGTAACCCCTGTAAATAGCCTCCACATTGACTCGGTACCGGTAACCCCTGTAAATAGCCTCCACATTGACTCGGTACCGGTAACCCCTGTAAATAGCCTCCACATTGACTCTGTACCGGTACCCCCTGTATATAGCCTCCACATTGACTCTGTACCGGTACCCCCTGTATATAGCCTCCACATTGACTCTGTACCGGTACCCCCTGTATATAACCTCCACATTGACTCTGTACCGGTACCCCCTGTATATAGCCTCCACATTGACTCTGTACCGGTACCCCCTGTATATAGCCTCCACATTGACTCTGTACCGGTAACCCCTGTATATAGTCTCCACATTGACTCTGTACTGGTACCCCCTGTATATAGCCTCCACATTGACTCTGTATCGGTAACCCCTGTATATAGCCTCCACATTGACTCTGTACCGGTACCCCTGTAAATAGCCTCCACATTGACTCTGTAAATAGCCTCCACATTGACTCTGTACCCCCTGTATATAGCCTCCACATTGACTCTGTACCGGTACCCCTGTATATAGCCTCCACATTGACTCTGTATCGGTAACCCCTGTATATAGCCTCCACATTGACTCTGTACCGGTACCCCTGTAAATAGCCTCCACATTGACTCTGTACCGGTACCCCTGTATATAGCCTCCACATTGACTCTGTACCGGTACCCCCTGTATATAGCCTCCACATTGACTCTGTACCGGTACCCCTGTATATAGCCTCCACATTGACTCTGTACCGGTAACCCCTGTAAATAGCCTCCACATTGACTCTGTACCGGTACCCCCTGTATATAGCCTCCACATTGACTCTGTACCGGTACCCCCTGTATATAGCCTCCACATTGACTCTGTACCGGTACCCCCTGTATATAGCCTCCACATTGACTCTGTACCGGTACCCCTGTATATAGCCTCCACATTGACTCTGTACCGGTACCCCTGTATATAGCCTCCACATTGACTCTGTACCCCCCTGTAAATAGTACCCCTGTATATAGCCTCCACATTGACTCTGTACCGGTACCCCCTGTATATAGCCTCCACATTGACTCTGTACCGGTACCCCCTGTATATAACCGTGTTAGTGTTATTTTATTGTGTTATTTAATTTATTTTTTTACTTTAGTTTATTTAGTAAATATTTTCTTAACTCTATTTCTTGAACTGCATTGTTGATTTACTCTCAACCTGCTCAGTTTTACCACCACTAAACACCAGAATATTGACTGGAACAGCAGAACCAGTTTACCTGCTTTTACACCATGATTTGACTATTAGATGTTCAATGGTTCTTCTGATAATTTTTTTAAAGGAATAGTTTCACCATATTAAAATGTTCAGTTTCCCTTAACAGGTTGTTTTTGAACCTGTTTAACTAATAACTAATAATTTTCAGACTTTGACTTTGTCAAAGCAACACAATAATGAGGTGAAGATCTTCCTAGAAGTCACAGAGGGAACACTTCTACAGGTCTTTATTTACATAGAAACATCTGGTTTATAAAATTGTCCATGTGGTCAAGTCACAGAGGGAACTCTTCTACAGGTCTTTATTTACAGTATATATAGAAACATCTGGTTTATAGAATTGTCCATGTGGTCAAGTCACAGAGGGAACTCTTCTACAGGTCTTTATTTACATAGAAACATCTGGTTTATAGAATTGTCCATGTGGTCAAGTCACAGAGGGAACACTTCTACAGGTCTTTATTTACAGTATATAGAAACATCTGGTTTATAGAATTGTCCATGTGGTCAAGTCACAGAGGGAACTCTTCTACAGGTCTTTATTTACATAGAAACATCTGGTTTATAGAATTGTCCATGTGGTCAAGTCACAGAGGGAACACTTTATTTTATTTACAGTATATAGAAACATCTGGTTTATAGAATTGTCCATGTGGTCAAGTCACAGAGGGAACTCTTCTACAGGTCTTTATTTACATAGAAACATCTGGTTTATAGAATTGTCCATGTGGTCAAGTCACAGAGGGAACTCTTCTACAGGTCTTTAACAGTATATAGAAACATCTGGTTTATAGAATTGTCCATGTGGTCAAGTCACAGAGGGAACTCTTCTACAGGTCTTTATTTACATAGAAACATCTGGTTTATAGAATTGTCCATGTGGTCAAGTCACAGAGGGAACTCTTCTACAGGTCTTTATTTACAGTATATAGAAACATCTGGTTTATAGAATTGTCCATGTGGTCAAGTCACAGAGGGAACTCTTCTACAGGTCTTTATTTACAGTATATATAGAAACATCTGGTTTATAGAATTGTCCATGTGGTCAAGTCACAGAGGGAACTCTTCTACAGGTCTTTATTTACATAGAAACATCTGGTTTATAGAATTGTCCATGTGGTCAAGTCACAGAGGGAACTCTTCTACAGGTATTTATTTACATAGAAACATCTGGTTTATAGAATTGTCCATGTGGTCAAGTCACAGAGGGAACTCTTCTACAGGTCTTTATTTACAGTATATATAGAAACATCTGGTTTATAGAATTGTCCATGTGGTCAAGTCACAGAGGGAACTCTTCTACAGGTCTTTATTTACATAGAAACATCTGGTTTATAGAATTGTCCATGTGGTCAAGTCACAGAGGGAACACTTCTACAGGTCTTTATTTACAGTATATAGAAACATCTGGTTTATAGAATTGTCCATGTGGTCAAGTCACAGAGGGAACTCTTCTACAGGTCTTTATTTACATAGAAACATCTGGTTTATAGAATTGTCCATGTGGTCAAGTCACAGAGGGAACTCTTCTACAGGTCTTTATTTACATAGAAACATCTGGTTTATAGAATTGTCCATGTGGTCAAGTCACAGAGGGAACTCTTCTACAGGTCTTTATTTATAAAGAAACATCTGGTTTATAGAATTGTCCATGTGGTCAAGTCACAGAGGGAACACTTCTACAGGTCTTTATTTACAGTATATAGAAACATCTGGTTTATAGAATTGTCCATGTGGTCAAGTCACAGAGGGAACTCTTCTACAGGTCTTTATTTACAGTATATAGAAACATCTGGTTTATAGAATTGTCCATGTGGTCAAGTCACAGAGGGAACTCTTCTACAGGTCTTTATTTACATAGAAACATCTGGTTTATAGAATTGTCCATGTGGTCAAGTCACAGAGGAACTCTTCTACAGGTCTTTATTTACAGTATATAGAAACATCTGGTTTATAGAATTGTCCATGTGGTCAAGTCACAGAGGGAACTCTTCTACAGGTCTTTATTTACAGTATATAGAAACATCTGGTTTATAGAATTGTCCATGTGGTCAAGTCACAGAGGGAACTCTTCTACAGGTCTTTATTTATAAAGAAACATCTGGTTTATAGAATTGTCCATGTGGTCAAGTCACAGAGGGAACTCTTCTACAGGTCTTTATTTACAGTATATAGAAACATCTGGTTTATAGAATTGTCCATGTGGTCAAGTCACAGAGGGAACTCTTCTACAGGTCTTTATTTACATAGAAACATCTGGTTTATAGAATTGTCCATGTGGTCAAGTCACAGAGGGAACACTTCTACAGGTCTTTATTTACATAGAAACATCTGGTTTATAGAATTGTCCATGTGGTCAAGTCACAGAGGGAACTCTTCTACAGGTCTTTATTTACAGTATATAGAAACATCTGGTTTATAGAATTGTCCATGTGGTCAACAGTATAATAAAGGGAACTTCATTTAATATAACAGGCTTTTAAAAATGCAATATTTGTGCACAATATCTACTTTAAATAACAAAGGGACACAAAAGGCATCCATTTAGTGGAATAACCCTTAAAACAGCATAACAGAGAGAGTGTCCCTGTCGTGTTTCTGTTTGGGTTGTGGGACCTCAGAGCTGTGACATACACACACACACCCACCCAGCCACCCTCTGACTCTCCAGGAAGTCAGTAGGTCGCAGGACACATCCTGCGTGATGGCCTTTCCATTAGAGACAGGGGAAGCATCTGGACGGGTGACGTCATGGACAGAGTGGACACAAACCCCCGGCCTGGAAAGTCCAGTCTCTCTCTACCCTGGTCATCCCGCTCAGCATTGTGTCTGTAGAGCAGTGGCTTTTCTCTAATGAGGAGCCAGGGGATGTAATGGTATAATGTAACCTAACCCACTAGCAACAATAACGTTGCTGCTAACTACACCTGACCCTGTAACACCAGGGACCGGTAACACCTCAGTAGTGTTAACATGTCACTGTAATGTCAGTGCTGCTAACTACACCTGACCCTGTAACACCAGGGACCGGTAACACCTCAGTAGTGTTGACTTGTCACTGTAATGTCAGTGCTGCTAACTATTGACCCTGTAACACCAGGGACCGATAACACCTCAGTAGTGTTGACTTGTCACTGTAATGTCAGTGCTGCTAACTACACCTGACCCTGTAACACCAGGGACCGGTAACACCTCAGTAGTGTTGACTTGTCACTGTAATGTCAGTGCTGCTAACTACACCTGACCCTGTAACACCAGGGACCGATAACACCTCAGTAGTGTTAACATGTCACTGTAATGTCAGTGCTGCTAACTATTGACCCTGTAACACCAGGGACCGGTAACAGCTCAGTAGTGTTGACATGTCACTGTAATGTCAGTGCTGCTAACTATTGACCCTGTAACACCAGGGACCGGTAACACCTCAGTAGTGTTGACATGTCATTGTAATGTCAGTGCTGCTAACTATTGACCCTGTAACACCAGGGACCGGTAACACCTCAGTAGTGTTGACTTGTCACTGTAATGTCAGTGCTGCTAACTACACCTGACCCTGTAACATGACCAGAGGAAAGGGTGTATAAAGACACATGACCAGAGGAAAGGGTGTATAAAGACACGTGACCAGAGGAAAGGGTGTATAAAGACACATGACCAGAGGAAAGGGTGTATAAAGACACGTGACCAGAGGAAAGGGTGTATAAAGACATATGACCAGAGGAAAGGGTGTATAAAGACACATGACCAGAGGAAAGGGTGTATAAAGACACATGACCAGAGGAAAGGGTGTATAAAGACACGTGACCAGAGGAAAGGGTGTATAAAGACACATGACCAGAGGAAAGGGTGTATAAAGACACATGACCAGAGGAAAGGGTGTATAAAGACACATGACCAGAGGAAAGGGTGTATAAAGACACATGACCAGAGGAAAGGGTGTATAAAGACATGACCAGAGGAAAGACCTCTCTGGTACTAGAGGATTGGCGTTTGTCTCAATGAGGATGACCTGCTCTAGTAGACATAGTCAGTGTCTCAAATGGCACCCTGGTCCCTATATAGTGCCCTATGGGCCCTGGTCAAATGTAGTGCACTATATAGAGAATAGGATTCCATTTGGGACACATAGAGGATAACCCTCATGACAGGACTGGTAGACATGTTGTTCACCATTCAGCCTCTGACCTCTGACCTGTGGCCAGTCAGCCACGGGGCCACTGTGACATCACCAAGGCCAAACATGTGTCTCTCCCTGCTGCCTGTCGGTTGGAACGCTCCTTCCCTTCCACAATAGAACACAACAGTGGAATGGAACAGTGGAACACTCCAGGCTCTTCCACAATAGAACACAACAGTGGAATGGAACAGTGGAACACTCCAGGCTATTCCACAATAGAACACAACAGTGGAATGGAACAGTGGAACACTCCAGGCTATTCCACAATAGAACACAACAGTGGAATGGAACAGTGGAACACTCCAGGCGCTTCCACAATAGAACACAACAGTGGAATGGAACAGTGGAACACTCCAGGCTCTTCCACAATAGAACACAACAGTGGAATGGAACAGTGGAACACTCCAGGCTATTCCACAATAGAACACAACAGTGGAATGGAACAGTGGAATACTCCAGGCTATTCCACAATAGAACACAACAGTGGAATGGAACAGTGGAACACTCCAGGCTCTTCCACAATAGAACCCAACAGTGGAATGGAACAGTGGAACACTCCTTCCCTTCCACAATAGAACACAACAGTGGAATGGAACAGTGGAACACTCCAGGCTCTTCCACAATAGAACACAACAGTGGAATGGACCAGTGGAACACTCCAGGCCCTTCCACAATAGAACACAACAGTGGAATGGAACAGTGGAACACTCCAGGCTATTCCACAATATAACACAACAGTGGAATGGAACAGTGGAACACTCCAGGCTATTCCACAATAGAA
>NW_027040023.1:0-62500 GCF_034236695.1 Oncorhynchus nerka | reverse complement strand
CCATCAGACCTGCCCTACAGCCAGGTGCCAGGAGGACCACAAAGGAGCCTGGGAGGTGTGGAGTGATACCTTAACATGATCCTATCGATGGTGGTAATGGTGGTGATGGAGGTAGAGTTGGTGGTGGTGGTGGTGGTGATGGTGGTGGTGGTGATGATGGTGGAGGTGGAGGTAAAATTGGTAGTGATGATGGTGGAGGTGTAGGTGATTTTGGTGGTGGTGGTGGTGGTGGTGGCGGTGGTGATGATGGTGGAGGTGGAGGTAAAATTGGTGGTGATGATGGTGGAGGTGTAGGTGATTTTGGTGGTGGTGGTGGTGGTGATGGTGGTGGTGGTGATGATGGTGGAGGTGATGGTGAAGGTGGAAGGTAAAATTGGTGGTGATGATGGTGGAGGTGTAGGTGATTTTGGTGGTGGTGGTGGTGAAGGACAGAGTAGTGGTGATGAAGGATAGGGTGGTGGTGGTGGTGGTGGTGGTGATGATGGTGAAGGTAAAATTGGTGGTGATGATGGTGGAGGTGTAGGTGATTTTGGTGGTGGTGAAGGACAGAGTAGTGGTGATGAAGGATAGGGTGGTGGTGGTGGTGGTGGTGGTGGTGGTGATGATGGTGAAGGTGGAGGTAAAATTGGTGGTGATGATGGTGGAGGTGTAGGTGATTTTGGTGGTGGTGAAGGACAGAGTAGTGGTGATGAAGGATAGGGTGGTGGTGGTGGTGGTGATGATGGTGGTGATGGTGGTTGGTGGTGATGGAGGAGGTGGAGGTGGTGGTGATGGTGGTCGTGGGGCCCATAGCGCTCTTGTCCAAAGTAGTGCACTATATAGGGAATAGTGTGTAATTTGGGATGTACACAGGGAATGGGATGAGAGCACTAACTGAAGGGGATGGTGGTGGTGTGGGAGGGGTGATTTGGTGGTGGTGGAAGTGATTGTGGTGGTGACATTGTGCTTTGGCCAAACCGTGTGTGAGGTCTTCAGAGAGTTTAGTCTACTAATGGACAATGAAATCAAGCTGCTATAGACTCAGAAAGATCCGGATCTGGACTGAGGCACACACACACACACACACACACACACACACACACACACACACACACACACACACACACACACACACACACACACACACACACACACACACACACACACACACACACACACGAAACTAGCAAATAGGACAATATAATGTAGGAAGAAGGTGGAGTCATATTACACAGGCTCCGATGTCCGCCTCATGTGGCAGGAGCTACAGTCCATTACATTTTTACTCCAAACATAACTATGGTCACTATGGCCAAACAGTTCTAATTTTGTTTCATCAGACCAGAGGACATTTCTCCAAAAAGTATGATCTTTGTCCCCATGTGCAGTTGCAAACTGTAGTCTGGCTTTTTTATGGCGGTTTTGGAGCAGTGGCTTCTTCCTTGCTAAGCGGCCTTTCAGGTTATGTCGATATAAGACTCGTTTTACTGTGGATATAGATACTTTTGTACCTGTTTCCTCCAGCATCTTCACAAGGTCCTTTGCTGTTGTTCTGGGATTGATTTGCACTTTTGCACCAAAGTATGTTCATCTTTAGGAGACAGAACGTGTCTCCTTCCTGAGCGGTATGACGGCTGCGTGGTCCCATGGTGTTTATACTTGCGTACTATTGTTTGTACAGGTGAACGTGGTACCTTCAGGCATTTGGAAATTGCTCCCAAGGATGAACCAGACTTGTGGAGATCTACAAAAGCTTCTAAAGACATGACATAATTTTCTGGAATTTTACAAGCTGTTTAAAGGCACAGTAAACTTCTGACCCACTGGAATTGGGATACAGTGAATTATAAGTAAAATAATCTGTCTGTAAACAGTTGTTGGAAAAATTACTTGTCATTTACAAAGTAGATATCTTAACCAACTTGCCAAAACTTTAGTTTGTTAACAAGAAATTTGTGGACTGGTTGAAAAACTAGTTTTAATGACTCCAACCTAAGTGTTTGTAAACGTCCGACTTCAACTGTATATTAACGAATTGGCGAGGGCACTAGATCACTCTGCAGCACCCAGCCTCACCCTACTAGAATCTGAAGTCAAATGTCTACTGTTTGCTTATGATCTGGTGCTTCTGTCACCAACCAAGGAGGGCCTACAGCAGCACCTAGATCTTATGCACAGATTCTGTCAGACCTGGGCCCTGACAGTAAATCTCAGTAAGACAAAAATAATGGTGTTCCAAAAAAGGTCCAGTCACCAGGACCACAAATACAAATTCCATATAGACACTGTTGCCCTAGAGCACACAAAAAACTATACATACCTCGGCCTAAACATTAGTGCCAAACGTAAATTCCACAAAGCTGTGAACGAGCTGACACGGCAAGATGGGCCTTCTATGCCATCAAAAGGAACATAAATTTAGACATACCAATTAGAATCTGGCAAAAAAAATACTTAAATCAGTTATAGAACCCATTGCCATTTATGGTTGTGAGGTCTGGGGTCCGCTCACCAACCAAGACTTCACAAAATGGGACACAAAATGAGACTCTACATGCAGAATTCTGCAAAAATATCCTCTGTGTACAACGTAAAACACCAAATAATGCATGCAGAGCAGAATTAGGCCAATAACCGCTATTTATCAGAGTCCAGAAAAGAGCCGTTAAATTCTACAACCATCTAAAAGGAAGCGATTCCCAAACCTTCCATAACAAAGCCATCACCTACAGAGAGATGAACCTGGAGAAGAGTCCCCTAAGCAAGCTGGTCCTGGGGCTCTTTTCACAAACACACCCCACAGAGCCCCAGGACAGCAGCACAATTAGACTCAAGCAAATCATGAGAAAACAAAAAGATAATTACTTAACACATTGGAAAGAATTAACAAAAAAAACAGCAAACTAGAATGCTACTTGGCCCTAAACAGAGAGTACACAGAGGCAGAATACCTGACCACTGTGACTGACCCAAACTTAAGGAAAGCTTTGACTATGTACAGACTCAGTGAGCATAGCCTTGCTATTGAGAAAGGCCACTGTAGGCAGACATGACTCTCAAGAGAAGACAGGCTATGTGCTCACTGCCCACAAAATGAGGTGGAAACTGAGCTGCACTTCCTAACCTCTTGCCAAATGCATGATCATATTAGAGACACATATTTCCCTCAGATTACACAGATCCACAAAGAATTCAAAACAACCCCAATTTTGATAAACCCCCCATATCTACTGGGTGAAATAAACCATCATCCATATCTACTGGGTGAAATACCACAGTGTGCCATCATCCCATATCTACTGGGTGAAATACCACAGTGTGCCATCATCCCATATCTACTGGGTGAAATACCACAGTGTGCCATCATCCCATATCTACTGGGTGAAATACCACAGTGTGCCATCATCCCATATCTACTGGGTGAAATACCAGTGTGCATCACGGCAGCAAGATTTGTGATCTGTTGCCACAAGAAAAGGGCAACCAGTGAAGAACTAACACCATTGTAAATACAACCCATATTTATGTTTATTTATTTTCCCTTTTGTACATATTATGACATTTGTAATGTCTTTAATCTTTTGGAACTTCTGTGAGTGTAAAGTTTACTGATTTGGTGTTCAGTAATAAACCAGAGAGAGTGACTAAATCATTCAATATGGTTACTGGGCTGTCTGATCATAATCTGACACTTATAGCCAGAAAGCAGTGTGACATCACAGCAGCAAGATTTGTGACCTGTTGCCACGAGAAAAGGGCAACCAGTGAAGAACTAACACCATTGTAAATACAACCCATATTTATGTTGATTTATTTTCCCTTTTGTACTTTAACTATTTGCACATTGCTACAACACTGTATATAGACATGACATGACACTTGAAATGTATATTTTCTTTTGGAACTTCTATAAGTGTAATGTTTACTGTACATTTTTATTGTTATTTCACCTTTGTTTATTATCTATTTTACTTGCTTTGGCAATGTTAACATATGTTTCCCATGTCAATAAAGACATTGAATTAAATTGAGATAGAGAGATAGAGAGAGATAAAGACATAGTAGAGATAGAATTAAATTGAGAGAGAGAGATAGAGAGAGAGAGAGAGAGAGAGAGAGATGAGAGAGAGATGGCGAGAGAGATAGAGAGAGAGAGAGAGAGAGAGAGAGATAGAGAGAGAGAGATAGAGAGAGAGAGAGAGAGAGAGAGAGAGAGAGAGAGATAGAGAGAGAGAGAGAGAGAGAGAGAGAGAGAGAGATAGAGATAGAGAGAGAGAGAGAGAGAGAGAGAGAGAGAGAGAGATGGCGAGAGAGAGAGAGATGGCGAGAGAGAGATAGAGAGATAGAGAGAGATGGCGAGAGAGATAGAGAGAGAGAGAGAGAGAGAGAGAGAGAGAGAGAGAGAGAGAGAGAGAGAGAGAGAGAGAGAGAGAGAGAGCGAGAGACAGTCTAACTTCACACCTGACAGAATTCCAACCCCATCAAGTCATCAATACAGCTACAGAAACAACATTCAGAAAAAAACAACATTCAAATCATTGTAAAAATCTACTTGAACAGCGTGAAGAACTTAAGATATAAGCCTACATATCAAGACATCAAGCAGACACCGTAGAACACCACACTGACTAGTCTAGCCTACAATAACATAATATCTCTCTATGTCAGGTTACTGTCAGGTAATCACACACACACACACACACACACACACTGACTAGTCTAGCCTACAATAACATAATATCTCTCTATGTCAGGTTACTGTCAGGTAATCACACACACACACACACTGACTAGTCTAGCCTACAATAACATAATATCTCTCTATGTCAGGTTACTGTCAGGTAACCACACACACACACACACACACACACACACACACACTGACAACTAACAATCAGCTAATATCTCTATGTCAGGTTACTGTCAGGTAACCACACACACACACACACACACACACACACACACACACACCAACATATCAGCTGCTTAGATATCTGTGAAGTAAAGGACACTTTTCTGACTGTGTGGAGCAGCGTCGACAGACAGACAGACAGACATGTAGCTCACCTATCCTGAAGACTATAAATCCTCTACTGGGAAGTAAGTGGGGATATGAAAGACAGTTTGCCAGAGTGACAGTCAACTGAACTGAATAAAGTCAAAACGTCTGAAATCTGTTGTAAATCTCCAGCAGTCCATGTATTAGTCTGTTAAGGCCATTATTTACATGAAACACAAGCTGTTTTAGAGAACCCACAGGTCAGTACTGAATTGTGACATTAACTTACTAACAGGATTTAAACTTCACTTTAGGTTCCCAGGTTTTAGTCTGCCTTCAACATCAGCAGAAAATAAAATAGATTTGACTTTAGGTGATAATTCTCCAACTGTTCTGACCTTAATGCTCAGGTAGTTGTCACAGCTCCTGGACTTGGCTCGGGAGTGCATCTTATCCAGTGACAACATTTAGGTAAGAAGAAAGCACCAAAGATCAAATCCAGTGTAAATCCAGTGTAAATCCAGTGGGTGACGGCTGAGTCATTGCTGTAGGACTGGCATGTCCAGAGCCACGCCAGTTTCACCCCTTTACTGTCCCTCTCTCTCCCTCCCGTTCTCTCTCCTGTAGTGCAGGGCAGGGCAGCCAGTGTTAAACTAAACTCCAGTGGAAGCGTGAGAGAGGCAGCGAGCTCAGTTCCCCGCTACACCCCTCCCTCCCTCCTCCCCTCCCTCCCTCAACAAAAGCACCCCCTCCCTCCCTCCTCCCCTCGCTCCCTCCCTCCTCCCCTCCCTCCCTCAACAAAAGCACCCCCTCCCTCCCCTTTGCTACTCTGCTACTGAAGCCTCTCTCTTGCTCTCTCTCCCGGCTGGATTTATGCATACTGATGCAACTTCCCTTGGCCATTCAGAAAACACACAACCTGACCTGACCAGAACAACAATACCCCCCTCTCTCTTCACTTCACTTCACTGCCCAGCAGGGGTACAACTCAGACCATCTACCTCCCCCTTCCCTGACCCCCTACCCCCCCCCTACACCCCCATGGCCTCTTTGTCCTGACACAGGGACCAGGGTTTCAGCTTATTCTGCTGCGTTTCAAAAGGACTTGGGGAGAGTGAAAGAGAAGAAGACGTCAGTATGGCATCGGTCAGTGGTCGGAGGTCAGACACGACAATGGTGCTCCTTTAAATCTGTTCAGAGGGGGGGAAGCCCGAGCCCTAATCCTTAAATTACCCCTGACACACCAGTGACATGTGTAGGACATCTCTCCTGCTCAGGAAGACAGATGTGACGTGTTCAAAACAGATTAGACTTCATTACCGACTTTCACTTAAGAAGTGATGTTGTTGTCAGCTATTCTTTTTTTAGTCAACCTGACAAGTCAAAACAATGTTTTTTAGTTAACTTGACTAGTCAAAACAATGTTTTTTAGTCAACCTGACAAGTCAAAACAATGTTTTTTAGTCAACCTGACAAGTCAAAACAATGTTTTTTAGTTAACTTGACTAGTCAAAACAATGTTTTTTAGTTAACTTGACTAGTCAAAACAATGTTTTTTAGTTAACTTGACTAGTCAAAACAATGTTTTTTAGTTAACTTGACTAGTAAAAACAATGTTTTTTAGTTAACTTGACTAGTAAAAACAATGTTTTTTAGTTAACTTGACTAGTCAAACCCACCTGACAAATCAAATCTCTTCAAATGATCAGACTTTCTCTATACATTCGGCTGTTGTTTCACAGAGCAGTTTGTGTCCTTGACCTCATCACTCTGTCGTTAACCTCACAGCCATCAATAAAAGAGCTCAGAAACACAGCAGACAGAGAGACGGCATCACAGCAAGCTTGTCTTTGGAGTTCATAGAATGTGAAAACTGACAAGTGTTGTCAGAGGTGCAGTCTATGCCTCTTAAATCTGTTCCCAACTGATCCCTAACCAAAACAGAGGACATCCTTGTTCTGGAAAGGTGGTACGAATTGGATCTTCGTGTGACGTAGAGGTTAGTGGAGACGGGTCATCATATTTGGAGTAGTGAGGAGTCTTCTCAGACTGCATTAGACAGCAACAACCACAACCCACAGCAGACAACACAGTCTGTCCTTGTCCACTGTTAACTTAACTTCAACCATTAACTTAAGTCTCCTCCAACTAACAATTACATAAATTCACCATACTGCTGCTATCTCCACAATGGAAAACAATAACATATATTCACCATACTGCTGCTATCTCCACAATGGAAAACAATAACATATATTCACCATACTGCTGTTATCTCCACAATGGAAAACAATAACATATATTCACCATACTGCTGTTATCTCCACAATGGAAAACAATAACATATATTCACCATACTGCTGTTATCTCCACAATGGAAAACAATAACATATATTCACCATACTGCTGTTATCTCCACAATGGAAAACAATAACATATATTCACCATACTGCTGCTATCTCCACAATGGAAAACAATAACATATATTCACCATACTGCTGCTATCTCCACAACGCAAAACAATAACATATATTCACCATACTGCTGTTATCTCCACAACGGAAAACCATTATGAACTCAATCACGACTCTCCGCCCCAGTCCCCTTTTTTTCCATCAGATACTTATTTTGAGCACATAATAACAAACTACATCCTCCCTATCTCACCCCCTCCTCCCCCCGTCCCCCTATCTCACCCCCTGGTCACTGGCCTCTCCTCTCCTCTGGCCACTGGGGGAAGCCACTGAGTCCCAGGAGTGTGTGTGGCCACTGGTCTCTCCTCTCCTCTGGCCACTAGGGGAAGCCTCTGAGTTCCAAATGGCACTCTATTCCCTACATAGTGAGCTACATTTCACCAGGGCTCTACCAGAGTAGTGAGCTATAAAGGGAAATTAGGACACAGACTCTGTCTATATTTAAAGGCTACGTTTGATTTAGGAGCTTGTCTTTTAATTCACTAGGATAAACAGTAAACATCCATCATAAACACACAGATAATATATTTTATTGCTTTCATAATATACTCAGGTCTCATTGGGAGAATATATTTACTAATCTTGATGTGATCTCCTCAATAAATAAATGACAGATAGAAATCAGTATTGCCGTTATCTTGTTTTCCTAAATCATTAAACTCATGATATAAAAGGGTATGAAAGAACATAACATCAGTTGTATATTTTTGGAGAATCAGTTTGTGTTTCCTCCAGCAGAGACTCTGAGAATCAGCTTGTGTTTCCTCCAGTAGAGACTCTGAGAATCAGTTTGTGTTTCTTCCAGTAGAGACTCTGAGAATCAGTTTGTGTTTCCTCCAGTAGAGACTCTGAGAATCAGCTTGTGTTTCCTCCAGTAGAGACTCTGAGAATCAGTTTGTGTTTCTTCCAGCAGAGACTCTGAGAATCAGTTTGTGTTTCCTCCAGTAGAGACTCTG
The DNA here is from genome assembly GCF_034236695.1 of Oncorhynchus nerka. Classification (NCBI taxonomy): domain Eukaryota; kingdom Metazoa; phylum Chordata; class Actinopteri; order Salmoniformes; family Salmonidae; genus Oncorhynchus; species Oncorhynchus nerka. The sequence continues at coordinate 54,092 of NW_027040023.1, read as the reverse complement.
AGAATCAGTTTGTGTTTCTTCCAGTAGAGACTCTGAGAATCAGTTTGTGTTTCCTCCAGTAGAGACTCTGAGAATCAGTTTGTGTTTCCTCCAGTAGAGACTCTGAGAATCAGTTTGTGTTTCCTCCAGTAGAGACTCTGAGAGATATAGAAGTGCTGCTGTGTGTACCGGTGTAGTTGTCCTACAGTGCTTCCGAAAATATTCATTAAATTGTCTTTTCTCCCCTCATCAATCTACACACAATAACCCATAATAACGAAACAAAAACAGGTTTTTAGGGATTTTTGCAAATGTATCAAAAATATAAAACTGAAATATTACATCTACATAATTATTCAGACCGTTTACTCAGTACTTTTTTGAAGAACCTTCGGCAGCGATTACAGCCTTGAGTCTTCTTGGGTATGACGTTACAAGCTTGGCACACCTGTATTTGGGGAGTTTCTCCCATTCTTCTTTGCAAATGCTCTCAAGCTCTGTCAGGTTGGATGGGGAGCGTTGCTGCACAGAAATGTTCAGGTCTCTCCAGAGATGCTCGATTGGGTTCAAGTCCGGGCTCTGGCTGGGCCACTCAAGGACGTTCAGAGACTCGTCCCGAAGCCACTCCTGCGTTGTCTTGGCTGTGTGCTTAAGGTCATTGTCCAGTTGAAAGGTGAACCTTCACGCCAGTCTGAGGTCCTGAGCGCTCTGGAGCAGGTTTTCATCTAGGGTCTCGCTGTAATTTCCTCGTTAATCTTTCCCTCGAACCTGACTAGTCTCCCAGTCCCTGCCGCTGAAAAACATCCCCACAGCATTATGCTGCCACCACCATTCTTCCCCGTAGGGATGGTGCTAAGTTTCCTCCAGACGTGATACTTGGCATTTAGGCCAAAGAGTTCAATGTTGGTTTCATCAGACCAGAGGATCTTGTTTCTCATGGTCTGAGAGTCCTTTAGGTGCCTTTGGCAAACTCCAAGCGAGCTGTAATGTGCCTTTTACTGAGGAGTGACTTTTGTCTGGCCACTCTACCATAAAGGCCTGATTGATGGATTGCTGCAGAGATGGTTGTCCTTCTGGAAGGTTCTCCCATCTCCACAGAGGAACTCTGGAGCTCTGTCAGAGTGACCATCGGGTTCTTGGTTACCTCCTGACCAAGGCCCTTCTCCCCTGATTGCATAGTTTGGCAAGGTGACCAGGTCTAGAAACAGTCTTGGTGGTTCCAAACGTCTTCCATTTAACCCTGCTATTACGCCATTTCCACTTCTGAGTTATCTAAAATGCTAGTTAACCTCTCTTCTTCTCCATGAAATTAAATTACTTTTCCTCATTTAGGGTCATGAACCTAAATTCAAAATGTGGACACACTGATGTGTTGTGGAATGTCTGTGTAGATTTTGTAGACAAACATGATGTTGTGGGTCATTCTGACCCGGAGGCTTTCATGTGTATAGATATTTGCACAGGTCCAAAATAAACAAGTGTATTTGATGTATATTGTTTTGACTGGTTCTGGTTGCATTTTTATAATTCTGTTTAGGTGAAAAGGAGTTTCCTCAAACTTCTCTTTCTCAGTGTGAGAGCAGCAGATCTCTGACACAGACATTCATAATGAGCTCCAAAATATTTTCAGTATATGAAGCCTTGTTCTGGAGCAGGTTTTCATCAAGGATCTTCTGGACTGTGACAGTGAGATAGAAGAAGAGATAGAAGAGAAGAGATAGAGGACAATGCTGATGATGAATTGTTCTTTGGTGAAGAGGATTCAGAGGAGTCGACCATACCAGAGAGCATACAACAACCATCACCCAGAGTAGAAAGGACAATGCTGATGATGAATTGTTCTTTGGTGAAGAGGATTCAGAGGAGTCGACCATACCAGAGAGCATACAACAACCATCCCCCAGAGTAGAAAGGACAATGCTGATGATGAATTGTTCTTTGGTGAAGAGGATTCAGAGGAGTCGACCATACCAGAGAGCATGCAACAGCCATCACCCAGAGTAGAAAGGATAATGCAGTCTAAAGGTGGTAATGTAGAATGGTCACCGTCACCACAACAAAGTCAAGGTAGACTGTCAGCTTTCAATGTACTCAAAATGGTTCCGGGGCCTACATGACCTTCTCTGCCCCCCTCGCCAAGACAGTAAAACCAGCACCACTTGTGTAGAATGCAATAAATACATCTGCAGAAAGAACACACGTACATTGTGTCCAACATGTGGAGGGAAAGACTGAAGGGATCATTTTGACCAATAGGATCAACTCACACCTAAGTCTGACCGTTACTAGGAAATACAAGAAAAATGCCTACTTGGGGAAACAGAAAATGCTTGTTTGTGAGAAGGAAATATGTTTAACAAATAGTTCTATAAATAGAGAGTTTTTTAAATCATATGTTTTTGTATTTCATCTTTCTGAAATGTTTGACAAGACAAAATAAAGTTTTGTCTGTTTCTAATTGATTCTTTGACTGTGTTGAGTGTTTAAACGGTGCAGGTCAATCTGACACATACCACAATGGACATCATTTTTTCCCAGCAAAGCACAAGGGTTAAGAATGATGGAGGCCACTGTGTTCTTGGGGATCTTCAATGCTGCAGAACATTTTTGGTACCTTTCCCCAGATTTGTGCCTCGACACAATCCTGTCTCGGAGCTCTACGGACAAATCCTTCAACCTCATGGCTTGGTTTTTGCTCTGACATGAACAATCAGCTGTGGGACCTTAAATAGTAAGGTGTGAGCCTTTCCAAATCATGTCCAATCAATTGAATTTACCACAGCTGTAGAAACATCTCAAGGCTGATCAATGGAAACAGGATGCTCCTGAGCTCAATTTCGAGTCGCATAGCAATGGGTCTGAATTCTTATGTAAATAATGTATTTCTGTTTTTGACTTTTAATAAATAAGCAAACATTTCTAAAAACCTGTTTCGCTTTGACATGATGGATATTCTGATGAGGACAACAATTCATTTAATCCATTGTAGAATAAGGCTGTAACGTAACAAAATGTGGAACAAGGGAAGGGGTCTGAATATTTTCCAAATGCACTGACAAACATTAGAAGTTCCCGTCAAACATTTCAAAGTTCTGCTCAAAATAAACCTAATTTACACCGTCTGCTTCTGGTAAACAGTATTTGTGAGATGGGAAACAACAGATAGTGCCGTCCCGTGGGGGGGGGCAGAGGATCTGATAGTTATCTTGGGGACAAATGACACAGATGACAAGAGAGACACAGCCTGGGTTATGTCCCAAATGGCACCATTTCCCCTATGTAGTGCACTACATTTACCATATGGGTCCTGGTCAAAAGTAGTGCACTAGATAGGGAGTAAGGTGCCATTTAATACTTAACCCTGATCATCATCATCATCATCATCATAACTGAAGTTAACTGCAGCCTACAGAGGAAAACATCTGACAGAGTCATTTATACAGTAGAGGAAGACAACACTGGTGGGGACATCTGACAGAGACATTTATACAGTAGAGGAAGACAACACTGGTGGAGACATCTGACAGAGACATTTATACAGTAGAGGAAGACAACACTGGTGGAGACATCTGACAGAGACATTTATACAGTAGAGGAAGACAACACTGGTGGGGACATCTGACAGAGACATTTATACAGTAGAGGAAGACAACACTGGTGGAGACATCTGACAGAGACATTTATACAGTAGAAGAAGACAACACTGGTGGAGACATCTGACAGAGACATTTATACAGTAGAGGAAGACAACACTGGTGGGGACATCTGACAGAGACATTTATACAGTAGAGGAAGACAACACTGGTGGAGACATCTGACAGAGACATTTATACAGTAGAGGAAGGTACGTTGGTAGCTAAATGTGTATTTTTCTATTTTCCAGTAAATTACAAGTGGTCTACACACACACACACACACACACACACACACACACACTACTTCACAGGCCCATGGAAGTGTTCTAGGGTCAGTTAGCGGTGAAGTGGCCAGACCACCGCTGTTTAGCCACCACACACACACACACACACACACCACTACTGCATTACTTCACAGGCCCATGGAAGTGTTCTAGGGTCAGTTAGCGGTGAAGTGGCCAGACCACCGCTGTTTAGCCACCACACACACACACACACACACACACACACACACACACACACACACACAGCTGTGGAATGTGACACCTTGGTCCCACCTCAGTTATTAGCCACACAGTGAGTCACCCGGCCAGGCCACCCAACTGCCATTGTCACACAGACTTTACAGAGACCCCGCCTGGACCCCAAAGAGCAAACAAAGCAGAAGGAAAAACACAGTGACCATGAAAATCTCCCCAGACCACCAGAAGTGGAGAAATGAGTTAGATGTCAGTAGTGTGAACTCCTCAGTCAGAGGACACAGGAACAGATCTCCCAGTCCAGAACCATAAGAGAATCATTGTTGCCAGTAGACAGACGGTGGGATTAGAAGCCAACAGCTGAAGAAACCCAGAACAGACCCTTTGTCTTAACAGCGTCTCAACACATTCTGCTTCTCCACTCAAATAACACAGGAGGAGAGACACTCTCTGACTCGATGTATACGAACCCCATACATCACACGCTACAAAAGCTTCCTGGTACAGCCACAACACACCATAATATACTCGCTGTACCGGTTTCCAGGAATCAGTCTAAAACCATAAAGCCTTTGTAGAATTCAACGTACTGTAGGCATGATGAAATCAACAGCAAATATACACTAGTATACAACAAAACAAGAGTAATAACTTGCTTGTACTTACAGGTCAAGTCTTGAATAACAGATCCTTACGGCAGCAGTAGGCTGCAGTGTACAGAGCAGAGACGCTCACTTAGCTCTCTCTCTCTCTCTCTCTCTCTCTCTCTCTCTCTCTCTCTCTCTCTCTCTCTCTCTCATAGCCTTGAACACACAACATAGGACTCCTCTGGCGTCTTGACTTCTGCCCCATCTACCCTCCCTCCTTCCTCCTCTACCCTTCCTCCTACCCCCTCCCTCCTATCTCCTCTACCCTCCCTCCTACCCCCTCCCTCCTACCCCCTCCCTCCTCTCCTCTACCCTCCCTCCTTCCTCCTCTACCCTCCCTCCTACTCCCTCCTCTCCTCTACCCTCCCTCCTACCCCCTCCTTCTTACCCCCTCTACCCTCCCTCCTACCCCCTCTCCTACCCCCTCCCTCCTCTCCTCTACCCTCCTCCTATCTCCTCTACCCTCCCTCTTACCTCCCTCCTACCCCCTCTACCCTCCCTCCTACCCCCTCCTAACCCTCTTGCCTCCCTCCTACCCCCTCCTACCCCCTCTCACCTCCCTCCTACCCCCTCTGCCCTTCCTGCTACCCCCTCCTATCCCTTCCATCCCCCACCAGGGAGCCTGGGAGTCAGCCACACATTAGTGGGAGAGTTGCACATCTAACCCAGCAGTCTGATAAGATACAACCAGAAGAAGTCAAGGACGACATCCCAAACAGCACCCTATATTCCCTATAAATAGTGCAGTAGTGTTGACCTCTGGGCCCTGGTCCAAATGAGTGCAGTAGAAAGGGAATAGGTTGCAATTTAGGAGGAAGACAGAAACTTCTTCCCCCGGTCTGAGACATGACTCTAGTTGGGTCTCTCCTCTTCAGAGACTTCTTCCCCTGGTCTCAGACATGACTCTAGTTTGGTCTCTCCTCTTCAGAGACTTCTTCCCCTGGTCTCAGACATGACTCTAGTTTGGTCTCTCCTCTTCAGAGACTTCTTCCCTCGGTCTCAGACATGACTCTAGTTTGGTCTCTCCTCTTCAGAGACTTCTTCCCCTGGTCTCAGACATGACTCTAGTTTGGTCTCTCCTCTTCAGAGACTTCTTCCCCTGGTCTCAGACATGACTCTAGTTTGGTCTCTCCTCTTCAGAGACTTCTTCCCCCGGTCTCAGACATGACCCTCGTTGGTCTCTCCTCTTCAGAGACTTCTTCCCCCGGTCTCAGACATGACTCTAGTTGGGTCTCTCCTCTTCAGAGACTTCTTCCCCCGGTCTGAGACATGACTCTAGTTTGGTCTCTCCTCTTCAGAGACTTCTTCCCCCGGACTCAGACATGACTCTAGTTTGGTCTCTCCTCTTCAGAGACTTCTTCCCTCGGTCTCAGACATGACTCTAGTTGGGTCTCTCCTCTTCAGAGACTTCTTCCCCCGGACTCAGACATGACTCTAGTTTGGTCTCTCCTCTTCAGAGACTTCTTCCCCCGGACTCAGACATGACTCTAGTTTGGTCTCTCCTCTTCAGAGACTTCTTCCCCTGGTCTCAGACATGACCCTAGTTTGGTCTCTCCTCTTCAGAGACTTCTTCCCCTGGTCTCAGACATGACTCTAGTTTGGTCTCTCCTCTTCAGAGACTTATTCCCCCGGTCTCAGACATGACGCTAGTTTGGTTTCTCCTCTTCTCTTTCTCACCCATGGTGGTGTCATGTATTTTGGGCACCGAGATCACTAGATTGATAACCTCATGAACAAACACACACACATGCACACACACAGATATACACACAAGCACACACACTATCCTCTACTTTGGAGTGTTTAGAAACCACATGTTGATAATGAGTGCAGAACGGTAGGACCAATTTAGTCGACATTCAACTATTCAAAGGTGTTTCTACTTGGTCTTTACTCATTAGGGAGAACCTCTCAATGAAGCTAATATCATACAACCAATAGAGTATATCAAACTGCCCAGTCTGTTACATACATACTGACTGTCTCTGGTGGCACTGTGAACAGACACCGTCCGGAGGTAAGGGGGACCTAGCCCCAGCTGTTCCTAGAACAGCCTGTACATACATACATACATACTGTCTCTGGTGGCACTGTGAACAGACACCGTCCGGAGGTAAGGGGGACCTAGCCCCAGCTGTTCCTAGAACAGCCTGTACATACATACATACATACTGTCTCTGGTGGCACTGTGAACAGACACCGTCCGGAGGTAAGGGGGACCTAGCCCCAGCTGTTCCTAGAACAGCCTGTACATACATACTGACTGTCTCTGGTGGCACTGTGAACAGACACCGTCCGGAGGTAAGGGGGACCTAGCCCCAGCTGTTCCTAGAACAGCCTGTACATACATACATACTGTCTCTGGTGGCACTGTGAACAGACACCGTCCGGAGGTAAGGGGGACCTAGCCCCAGCTGTTCCTAGAACAGCCTGTACATACATACATACATACTGTCTCTGGTGGCACTGTGAACAGACACCGTCCGGAGGTAAGGGGGACCTAGCCCCAGCTGTTCCTAGAACAGCCTGTACATACATACATACTGACTGTCTCTGGTGGCACTGTGAACAGACACCGTCCGGAGGTAAGGGGGACCTAGCCCCAGCTGTTCCTAGAACAGCCTGTACATACATACATACATACATACATACTGACTGTCTCTGGTGGCACTGTGAACAGACACCGTCCGGAGGTAAGGGGGACCTAGCCCCAGCTGTTCCTAGAACAGCCTGTACATACATACATACATACTGTCTCTGGTGGCACTGTGAACAGACACCGTCCGGAGGTAAGGGGGACCTAGCCCCAGCTGTTCCTAGAACAGCCTGTACATACATACATACATACTGTCTCTGGTGGCACTGTGAACAGACACCGTCCGGAGGTAAGGGGGACCTAGCCCCAGCTGTTCCTAGAACAGCCCGTACATACATACATACTGACTGTCTCTGGTGGCACTGTGAACAGACACCGTCCGGAGGTAAGGGGGACCTAGCCCCAGCTGTTCCTAGAACAGCCTGTACATACATACTGACTGTCTCTGGTGGCACTGTGAACAGACACCGTCCGGAGGTAAGGGGGACCTAGCCCCAGCTGTTCCTAGAACAGCCTGTACATACATACATACTGTCTCTGGTGGCACTGTGAACAGACACCGTCCGGAGGTAAGGGGGACCTAGCCCCAGCTGTTCCTAGAACAGCCTATACATACATACATACTGACTGTCTCTGGTGGCACTGTGAACAGACACCGTCCGGAGGTAAGGGGGACCTAGCCCCAGCTGTTCCTAGAACAGCCTGTACATACATACATACATACTGTCTCTGGTGGCACTGTGAACAGACACCGTCCGGAGGTAAGGGGGACCTAGCCCCAGCTGTTCCTAGAACAGCCTGTACATACATACATACATACATACATACTGACTGTCTCTGGTGGCACTGTGAACAGACACCGTCCGGAGGTAAGGGGGACCTAGCCCCAGCTGTTCCTAGAACAGCCTGTACATACATACATACATACTGTCTCTGGTGGCACTGTGAACAGACACCGTCCGGAGGTAAGGGGGACCTAGCCCCAGCTGTTCCTAGAACAGCCTGTACATACATACATACATACTGTCTCTGGTGGCACTGTGAACAGACACCGTCCGGAGGTAAGGGGGACCTAGCCCCAGCTGTTCCTAGAACAGCCCGTACATACATACATACTGACTGTCTCTGGTGGCACTGTGAACAGACACCGTCCGGAGGTAAGGGGGACCTAGCCCCAGCTGTTCCTAGAACAGCCTGTACATACATACTGACTGTCTCTGGTGGCACTGTGAACAGACACCGTCCGGAGGTAAGGGGGACCTAGCCCCAGCTGTTCCTAGAACAGCCTGTACATACATACATACTGTCTCTGGTGGCACTGTGAACAGACACCGTCCGGAGGTAAGGGGGACCTAGCCCCAGCTGTTCCTAGAACAGCCTGTACATACATACTGACTGTCTCTGGTGGCACTGTGAACAGACACCGTCCGGAGGTAAGGGGGACCTAGCCCCAGCTGTTCCTAGAACAGCCTGTACATACATACATACTGCACTGTGAACAGACACCGTCCGGAGGTACATAGCCCCAGCTGTTCCTAGAACAGCCTGTACATACATACATACTGTCTCTGGTGGCACTGTGAACAGACACCGTCCGGAGGTAAGGGGGACCTAGCCCCAGCTGTTCCTAGAACAGCCTGTACATACATACATACATACATACTGACTGTCTCTGGTGGCACTGTGAACAGACACCGTCCGGAGGTAAGGGGGACCTAGCCCCAGCTGTTCCTAGAACAGCCTGTACATACATACATACTGTCTCTGGTGGCACTGTGAACAGACACCGTCCGGAGGTAAGGGGGACCTAGCCCCAGCTGTTCCTAGAACAGCCTGTACATACATACATACTACTCTCTCTGGTGGCACTGTGAACAGACACCGTCCGGAGGTAAGGGGGACCTAGCCCCAGCTGTTCCTAGAACAGCCTGTACATACATACATACTGTCTCTGGTGGCACTGTGAACAGACACCGTCCGGAGGTAAGGGGGACCTAGCCCCAGCTGTTCCTAGAACAGCCTGTACATACATACATACATACATACTGTCTCTGGTGGCACTGTGAACAGACACCGTCCGGAGGTAAGGGGGACCTAGCCCCAGCTGTTCCTAGAACAGCCTGTACATACATACATACATACTGTCTCTGGTGGCACTGTGAACAGACACCGTCCGGAGGTAAGGGGGACCTAGCCCCAGCTGTTCCTAGAACAGCCTGTACATACATACATACATACATACATACTGACTGTCTCTGGTGGCACTGTGAACAGACACCGTCCGGAGGTAAGGGGGACCTAGCCCCAGCTGTTCCTAGAACAGCCTGTACATACATACATACATACATACATACTGACTGTCTCTGGTGGCACTGTGAACAGACACCGTCCGGAGGTAAGGGGGACCTAGCCCCAGCTGTTCCTAGAACAGCCTGTACATACATACATACATACATACATACATACTGACTGTCTCTGGTGGCACTGTGAACAGACACCGTCCGGAGGTAAGGGGGACCTAGCCCCAGCTGTTCCTAGAACAGCCTGTACATACATACATACTGTCTCTGGTGGCACTGTGAACAGACACCGTCCGGAGGTAAGGGGGACCTAGCCCCAGCTGTTCCTAGAACAGCCTGTACATACATACATACTGTCTCTGGTGGCACTGTGAACAGACACCGTCCGGAGGTAAGGGGGACCTAGCCCCAGCTGTTCCTAGAACAGCCTGTACATACATACATACATACATACATACTGACTGTCTCTGGTGGCACTGTGAACAGACACCGTCCGGAGGTAAGGGGGACCTAGCCCCAGCTGTTCCTAGAACAGCCTGTACATACATACATACATACATACTGACTGTCTCTGGTGGCACTGTGAACAGACACCGTCCGGAGGTAAGGGGGACCTAGCCCCAGCTGTTCCTAGAACAGCCTATACATACATACATACTGACTGTCTCTGGTGGCACTGTGAACAGACACCGTCTGGAGGTAAGGGGGGACCTAGCCCCAGCTGTTCCTAGAACAGCCCGTACATACATACATACACACACTGACTGTCTCTGGTGGCACTGTGAACAGACACCGTCTGGAGGTAAGGGGGGACCTAGCCCCAGCTGTTCCTAGAACAGCCCGTACATACATACATACACACACTGACTGTCCTGGTGGCACTGTGACAGACACCGTCAGACAGACAGACAGACAGACAGACAGACAGACAGACAGACAGACAGACAGACAGACAGACAGACAGACAGACAGACAGACAGACAGACAGACAGACAGACAGACAGACAGACAGACAGAGACACACACTCACATGTATTTTACTACACACCCTCAGGAAGTGTAGAAGCCACCTGTCGTGACCCCTACATGTACCTCCACCCCCTGTTGTGGGGACGACTCAGCTCCGGCCTCTTTGGAAACACAAAAGACACTGTGTTCCCCACGCGGCAGCAGCACAGGTGGCAGGAGGAGGCAAGGTGGAGTTACAGCACAGACTGACTCCCTCAGATCACACTCACAGGCTCTGTTCCAAATCACACCCTATGCCCTATATAGTGAGCTACTTTTGACCAGAACCTAGGGCTGGGAAATATGGCCAAAATATCATATCATGCTATTTTTTCACATATTTGACAGTATTTGACGGTATTTGACAATGTTTGTATGTTTTTGATTAATAAAAGTTCTACATTTGCTAGTGTGTGACCCTACGGTGGCAAAACATATATATTCTAAATTATTTCAATGGGTTTTTCTCCATTCTGATTGGTTTATACTGTTCAATTCAACTTTAACCGAAAATAATTTCATGCATTTCCATCCATTTCTGCATTTCCTGCACTCATCTGAGATCATTTCCTGCACTCATCTGAGATCATTTCCTGCACTCATCTGAGATCATTTCCTGCACTCATCTGAGATCATTTCCACACTGCCACGATATGGGCAAAAATACTAGGCCTTATTTTTAACCAAATGTTGTGATTTAGATCAAAACACTTGGATGAACTTTCGGAATCAGGGATATAGAATGTTTATGATAATTCTATAGTTATAGCATAACTTTCATAGCATTACCTTTTACATTTTTACTTTTATAATTCAGTACCTTTTAAAAGTGCATGGCACACTCCTCTGTAGCTAGCCTGATCCCAGATCTGTTTGTTTATAATTCAGTACCTTTTTAAAGTGCATGGCACACTCCTCTGTAGCTAGCCTGATCCCAGATCTGTTTGTTTATAATTCAGTACCTTTTTAAAGTGCATGGCACACTCCTCTGTAGCTAGCCTGATCCCAGATCTGTTTGTTTATAATTCAGTACCTTTTTAAAGTGCATGGCACACTCCTCTGTAGCCAGCCTGATCCCAGATCTGTTTTTTCTCTGATCAACTCCAAGAGAGCAGAAACATACTACTGGCACACATGCTGGTCTGTAGTTACTGAACCCAGGCTGGTCTGTAGTTACTGAACCCAGGCTGGTCTGTAGTTAGTTAAGAACCCGACCCAGGCTGGTCTGTAGTTACTGAATACCAAGACCCAGGCTGGTCTGTAGTTACTGAATACCAAGACCCAGGCTGGTCTGTAGTTACTGAACCCAGGCTGGCCTGTAGTTACTGAACCCAGGCTGGTCTGTAGTTACTGAAGAACCCGACCCAGGCTGGTCTGTAGTTACTGAACCCAGGCTGGTCTGTAGTTACTGAACCCAGGCTGGTCTGTAGTTAGTTAAGAACCCGACCCAGGCTGGTCTGTAGTTACTGAATACCAAGACCCAGGCTGGTCTGTAGTTACTGAACCCAGGCTGGCCTGTAGTTACTGAACCCAGGCTGGTCTGTAGTTACTGAAGAACCCGACCCAGGCTGGTCTGTAGTTACTGAACCCAGGCTGGTCTGTAGTTACTGAACCCAGGCTGGTCTGTAGTTACTGAATACCAAGACCCAGGCTGGTCTGTAGTTACTGAATACCAAGACCCAGGCTGGTCTGTAGCTTCTGAAGACACAGGCTGTTCAGTAGCTTCTGAAGACAGGCTGGTCAGTAGCTTCTGAAGACACAGGCTGGTCAGTAGTTACTGAATACCAAGACCCAGGCTGGTCTGTAGTTACTGAATACCAAGACCCAGGCTGGTCTGTAGTTACTGAAGACACAGGCTGGTCTGTAGTTACTGAAGACACAGGCTGGTCAGTAGCTTCTGAAGACACAGGCTGGTCAGTAGCTTCTGAAGACGCAGGCTGGTCAGTAGCTTCTGAAGACACAGGCTGGTCAGTAGTTACTGAATACCAAGACCCAGGCTGGTCTGTAGTTACTGAATACCAAGACCCAGGCTGGTCTGTAGTTACTGAAGACACAGGCTGGTCAGTAGCTTCTGAAGACACAGGCTGGTCAGTAGCTTCTGAAGACGCAGGCTGGTCAGTAGCTTCTGAAGACACAGGCTGGTCAGTAGCTTCTGAAGACACAGGCTGGTCAGTAGCTTTTGAAGACGCAGGCTGGTCAGTAGCTTCTGAAGACACAGGCTGGTCAGTAGCTTCTGAAGACACAGGCTGGTCAGTAGCTTCTGAAGACACAGGCTGGTCAGTAGCTTCTGAAGACACAGGCTGGTCAGTAGCTTCTGAAGACACAGGCTGGTCAGTAGCTTCTGAAGACACAGGCTGGTCAAGCTACTAAAGACCAATAAATGAATATTAAAGACAGCCTGTCCTATGATGGCAGTGTTTTGGTCAGACTCTATCACACTCCAGTGAGAGGAAGCTGTCCACTTGATAAGATGACAACGACAAGGACACTTCACACTACAATATCCTGTTCTTAGCTACTTTTCTCAGAACCCTACAAACCTTTTATTTTTACTGGACCGCTGACAGAGCAACAATCATTTGTTGAGGAATGACCTTCTCAGACACAGATTAAGTCTTGTCTTGGACTAAAAAGCATGCTCAATGGAGAATCTCAATCAACAAAATGCTTTTTAGGGTATAGGCCTAAACAAGAGGTAAGAAATTACACATGAGTGACTGTCCTCACTGCCTTTACCTAAAACAACTCTTCCTCAACATTCGCTTGAACAGCAATTAATGAGTCTTTCAATGTCACCAAGCAAAACCACCAGGTCTTCAAAGAGAACCTTTCAACAATAACTTCCACATTACAGACGTGTCTCAACAACACCACCAATCAATCTGAAGCCCAAACTAATCTGACTGATTTAAAAGAAGTTCTGTTCAATCAGCCAGACATATTACCACTCACCTTATTCTGTTGCTCTGCTTTGAAGTGTCAGCCTAAAACAACACATGGAGGAGGAGGTGCAGGAGGAGGAGGAGGTGAAGGAGGAGGTGCAGGAGGAGGAGGAGGTGCAGGAGGAGGTGCAGGAGGAGGTGCAGGAGGAGGAGGAGGTGCAGGAGGAGGTGCAGGAGGTGCAGGAGGAGGAGGTGAAGGAGGTGCAGGAGGAGGTGCATGAGGAGGAGGAGGTGCAGGAGGAGGAGGAGGTGAAGGAGGAGGAGGTGCAGGAGGAGGAGGAGGTGAAGGAGGAGGAGGTGCAGGAGGAGGAGGAGGAGGTGAAGGAGGAGGTGCAGGAGGTGGTACAGGAGGAGGAGGAGGTGAAGGAGGAGGTGCAGGAGGTGGTACAGGAGGAGGAGGAGGTGAAGGAGGAGGAGCAGGAGGAGGAGGAGGTGCAGGAGGAGGTGCATGAGGAGGAGGAGGTGCAGGAGGAAGAGGAGGTGCAGGAGGAGGAGGAGGTGCAGGAGGAGGAGGAGGTGAAGGAGAAGGAGGAGGTGAAGGAGAAGGAGGAGGCGGAGGGGAAATGGGGGCGGAGGAAAAGGGGGAGGAGGAGGAGATGGAGGGGTAGGAGGAGGAGTTAGAGGAGGAGGAGGAGTTGGAGAAGAGGGAGATGGAGGGGTAGGAGGAGGAGTTAGAGGAGGAGGAGGAGTTGGAGGAGGAATTGGAGGACGAGGAGGAGTTGGAGGACGAGGAGGAGGAGGGGGAGGAGGAGTTGAGATGTTTCACGGTTGGCTTCCTCTATTGTGCTCAGCTGACAGCTGTCTAACCATCTAACCCAAGTGGCCTGAGGTGGTCTAGCTGTCTAAACCACTGCCCCCAGAATACATGTACTAGTGCACTTGTGGGTTATAATCCAACACACTGATATTCAGGCACACGGTCTCCCCTATCTTTCCTGACAGGTGAAATAAAAATGGAAAATAGAAAAATTGTAACCCAGAGAGGACCAGCCCCCAAAGACCCAGGGAGATTCTCAAAAGCTCGTCCTCTCCTCGACTCCTCCGTGACCCGGACACCAATAAGAGGTGGAGTGGTCGAGGAGAGTGTCAATTAGTTAGTAAGCGAACTGAGGGGTGTCCTCACCTCATTGATAACCTCCTCCCACCGAGGAAGCACAAGAGTATCATACCTGAGTCATTCGCGGAACAGTTTTGAGATCCGCCACGCCGCCTTTGAATCAGTTGTTGTTTACTCGGAGGAAGAAAGCAGGCACATATTTAAAAACAATATCCTACTAAGTATTATATCTATGAAATGTCTAGCACAACTAGCTACATATCTTTTTACTACATTATACATTTCATTTGGGATTCCAACCATGGAGACGTCATGACGTGCCAGTGAAGAAGGAGAGTCTCATTTCATACAAGTCTGTTTACACATTTCCTCTCAACTGAGAATCTCCCCTATTTCTGGAGGAGCCTGACGGGTCCCATCAGCCACTCTGCTCTGTGAATCTCCCCTAGTTCTGGAGGAGCCTGACGCCCATCAGCCACTCTGCTCTGTGAATCTCCCTAGTCCTGGAGGAGCCACTCCCATGCTCTGCTCTGTGAATCTCCCTAGTTCTGGAGGAGCCTGACAGGTCCCATCAGCCACTCTGCTCTGTGAGGTTCTGGAGGAGCCTGACGGGTCCCATCAGCCACTCTGCTCTGTGAATCTCCCCTAGTCCTGGAGGAGCCTGACAGGTCCCATCAGCCACTCTGCTCTGTGAATCTCCCCTAGTTCTGGAGGAGCCTGACTCAGCCACTCTGCTCTGTGAGTTCTGGAGGAGCCTGGCATCCCATCAGCCACTCTGCTCTGTGAATCTCCCCTAGTTCTGGAGGAGCCTGACAGGTCCCATCAGCCACTCTGCTCTGTGAATCTCCCCTAGTTCTGGAGGAGCCTGACAGGTCCCATCAGCCACTCTGCCCTCCAGGCATCTCAATTCTTCAGTGGGGCGTGACTCAGCCCTCTTATCTGGCCCCATCTCCTGTTCGACTAACTGCCCCCCCCCCCTCAGCCCTCCTGCCTTCCCCTGCTCGTCCTCCTGCCCCCCCCGTCGGCCCCCTCTGTCCACCCTCTTCTCTCCTGAACCCCTGAATACCACCACTCTGCCCTCCTGCCTCCCACCCAGCCCTCCCTCTGCCCTGACACACAACACAGGAAATAAATAATGGCCCTTCGTTCTAGCCCGAGTCCCAAATGGTACCCTCTTCCCTATTTAGTGCAATACCTTTTCTCTATATACAGTACCAGTCAAAAGTTTGGACATATCTATTCATTCAAGGGTTTGTGTTTATTTTTACTATTTTCCACATTATAGAATAATAGTGAAGACATCAAAACTATGAAATAACACATATGGAATCATGTAGTAACACCAAAAAAGTGTTAAACAAATCCAAATATATTTAATATTTTAGATTCTTCAAAGTAGCCACCCTTTGCATTGATGACAGCTTTGCACACTCTCAACCAGCTTCACGAGGAATGCTTTTCCAACAGTCTTGAAGGATTTACCACATATGCTGAGCACTTGTTGGCTGCTTTTCCTTCACTCTGCAGTTCAACTCATCCCAAACCATCTCAAGGAGGGATGAGGTTGGGTGATTGTAGAGGCCAGGTCATCTGATGCAGCACCATCACTCTCCTTCTTGGTCAAATAGCCCTTACACAGCCTGGAGGTGTGTTTTGGGTCATTGTCCTGTTGAAAAACAAATCATAGTCCCACTAAGCCCAAACCAGATGGGATGGCGTATAGCTGCAGAATGCTTTGGTAGCCATGCTGGTTAAGTGTGCGTTGAATTCTAAATAAATCACAGACAGTGTAACCAGAAAAGCACACCCCACACCATCACACCTCCTCCATGCTTCACGGTGGGAATCACACACGTGGAGATTGGAACCAAAAATGTCACATTTGGACTCATGAGACCAAAGGACAGATTTGAACAGGTCTAATGTCCATTGCTCCTGTTTCTTGGCACAAGCAAGTCTCTTCTTCTTAATGGTGTCCTTTAGTAATGGTTTCTTTGCAGCAATTTGACCATGAAAGCCTGATTCACGCAGTCTCCTCTGAACAGTTGATGTTGAGATGTGTCTGTTACTTGAACTCTGTGAAGCATTTATTTGGGCTTCAATCTGATGTGCAGTTAACTCTAATGAACTTATTCTCTGCAGCAGAGGTAACTCTGGGTCTTCCTTTCCTGTGACGGTCCTCATGAGAGCCAATTTCATCATAGCAATTGATGGTTTTTGCGACTGCACTTGAAGAAACATTCGAAGTTCTTGACATTTTCCATATTGACTGACCTTCAAAGTAATGATGGACTGTTGTTTCTCTTTGCTTTTTTGAGCTGTTCTTGCCATAATAAGGACTTGGTCTTTCACCAAATAGGGCTCTCTTCTGTATACCACCTCTACCTTGTCACAACACAACTGATTGGCTAAAATGCATTAAGAAGAAATGTGTAGTGAAGATACTGTGGTGATTAACATGTGTAGTGAAGATACTGTGGTGATTAACATGTGTAGTGAAGATACTGTGATGATTAACATGTGTAGTGAAGGTATTGTGGTGATTAACATGTGTAGTGAAGGTACTGTGGTGATTAACATGTGTAGTGAAGGTATTGTGGTGATCAACATGTGTAGTGAAGATACTGTGGTGATTAACATGTGTAGTGAAGATACTGTGATGATTAACATGTGTAGTGAAGGTACTGTGGTGATTAACATGTGTAGTGAAGGTATTGTGGTGATCAACATGTGTAGTGAAGATACTGTGGTGATTAACATGTGTAGTGAAGATACTGTGATGATTAACATGTGTAGTGAAGGTATTGTGGTGATTAACATGTGTAGTGAAAATACTGTGATGATTAACATGTGTAGTGAAGGTATTGTGGTGATTAACATGTAAAGATACTGTGGTGATTAATTAACATGTGTAGTGAAGATACTGTGGTGATTAACATGTGTAGTGAAGATACTGTGATGATTAACATGTGTAGTGAAGGTATTGTGGTGATTAACATGTGTAGTGAAAATACTGTGATGATTAACATGTGTAGTGAAGGTATTGTGGTGATTAACATGTAAAGATACTGTGGTGATTAACATGTGTAGTGAAGATACTGTGATGATTAACATGTGTAGTGAAGGTACTGTGGTGATTAACATGTGTAGTGAAGATACTGTGGTGATTAACATGTGTAGTGAAGGTACTGTGGTGATTAACATGTGTAGTGAAGGTACTGTGGTGATTAATTAACATGTGTAGTGAAGACACTGTGGTGATTATTTATTTTATTTTACCTTTATTTAACTAGGCAAGTCAGTTAAGAACAAATTCTTACGGCCTAGGAACAGTGGGTTAACTGCCTGTTCAGGGGCAGAACGACAGAGTTGTACCTTGTCAGCTCAGGGGTTTGAACTTGCAACCTTCCGGTTACTAGTACAACGCTCTAACCACTAGGCTACCACTAGGCTACCCTGCCACCCCATTAACATGTATAGTGAAAATACAGACAGTCAGATACAGGTGGATTTAGATACAGTGCATTCAGAAAGTATTCAGACCCCTTGACCGTTTCAACATTTTGTTACGTTACAGCCTTATTCTAAAAATGATAATATTTTTACCCTCATCAATCGACAAACTATACTCCATAAAGACAAAGCAAAAACAGTTCTTTAGAAATTGTCGTAAATTTATAACAATAAAAATAAACGGTAATATTACATTTAAATAAGTATTCAGACCCTTTACTCAGCACTCTGTTGAAGCACCTTGGGCAGCGATTACAGCCTCGAGTCTTCTTGGGTATGACGCTACAAGCTTGGCACACCTGTATTTGGGGAGTTTCTCCCAATCTTCTCTGCAGATCTTCTCAAGTTCTGTCAGGTTGGATGGGGAGCGTTGCTGCACAGCTATTTTCAGGTCTCTCCAGAGATGTTCGATCAGGTTCAAGACTGGGCTCTGGCTGGGCCACTCAAGACCATTCAGAGACCTGTCCTGAAGCCACTTCTGCGGTGTCTTGGCTGTGTGCTTAGGGTCGTTGTCCATTTGGAAGGTGAACCTTCGCCCCAGTCTGAGCTCAAGTCTCATAGCAAAGGGTCTGAATACCTATTTTAATAAATTAGCAAAAAATGTCTAAAAACCTGTTTTCGCTTTGTCATTATGTTGTGAAAGCCAACATTGAAAGTCAATATATATAAAAAATATTTAAAAAATAAACGTTTACTTGATAGCTACCTACACAAATAGCTAGCTAGAACAAAGTGTTAATAAGATAAATTCATTTAAAAAGATTAAAAGCAATACAAATAAGTTCTCCAGTAGGGGGTATTGTGCGTAGATTGATAAGGAAAAAATGAATTTAATCCATTTTAGAATAAGGCTGTAACGTAAAAAAATGTGGAAGAAGGAAAAGGGTCTGAATACTTTCCGAATGCACTGTAGATACCAGCCATGCCACATTAGGGTCTAACAGGAGAAAACTGTAGATACCAGCCATGCCACATTAGGGTCAAACAGGAGAAAACTGTAGATACCAGCCATGCCACATTAGGGTCAAACAGGAGAAAACTGTAGATACCAGCCATGCCACATTAGGGTCTAACAGGAGAAAACTGTAGATACCAGCCATGCCACATTAGGGTCAAACAGGAGAAAACTGTAGATACCAGCCATGCCACATTAGGGTCTAACAGGAGAAAACTGTAGATACCAGCCATGCCACATTAGGGTCTAACAGGAGAAAACTGTAGATACCAGCCATGCCACATTAGGGTCAAACAGGAGAAAACTGTAGATACCAGCCATGCCACATTAGGGTCAAACAGGAGAAAACTGTAGATACCAGCCATGCCACATTAAGGTCAAACAGGAGAAAACTGTAGATACCAGCCATGCCACATTAGGGTCTAACCGGAGAAAACTGTAGATACCAGCCATGCCACATTAGGGTCAAACAGGAGAAAACTGTAGATACCACCCATGCCACATTAGGGTCTAACAGGAGAAAACTGTAGATACCAGCCATGCCACATTAGGGTCTAACAGGAGAAAACTGTAGATACCAGCCATGCCACATTAGGGTCAAACAGGAGAAAACTGTAGATACCAGCCATGCCACATTAGGGTCTAACAGGAGAAAACTGTAGATACCAGCCATGCCACATTAGGGTCAAACAGGAGAAAACTGTAGATACCAGCCATGCCACATTAGGGTCTAACAGGAGAAAACTGTAGATACCAGCCATGCCACATTAGGGTCAAACAGGAGAAAACTGTAGATACCAGCCATGCCACATTAGGGTCAAACAGGAGAAAACTGTAGATACCAGCCATGCCACATTAGGGTCTAACAGGAGAAAACTGTAGATACCAGCCATGCCACATTAGGGTCAAACAGGAGAAAACTGTAGATACCAGCCATGCCACATTAGGGTCTAACAGGAGAAACTGTAGATACCAGCCATGCCACATTAGGGTCAAACAGGAGAAAACTGTAGATACCAGCCATGCCACATTAGGGTCAAACAGGAGAAAACTGTAGATACCAGCCATGCCACATTAGGGTCTAACAGGAGAAAACTGTAGATACCAGCCATGCCACATTAGGGTCAAACAGGAGAAAACTGTAGATACCAGCCATGCCACATTAGGGTCAAACAGGAGAAAACTGTAGATACCAGCCATGCCACATTAGGGTCTAACAGGAGAAAACTGTAGATACCAGCCATGCCACATTAGGGTCAAACAGGAGAAAACTGTAGATACCAGCCATGCCACATTAGGGTCTAACAGGAGAAAACTGTAGATACCAGCCATGCCACATTAGGGTCAAACAGGAGAAAACTGTAGATACCAGCCATGCCACATTAGGGTCTAACAGGAGAAAACTGTAGATACCAGCCATGCCACATTAGGGTCAAACAGGAGAAAACTGTAGATACCAGCCATGCCACATTAGGGTCAAACAGGAGAAAACTGTAGATACCAGCCATGCCACATTAGGGTCTAACAGGAGAAAACTGTAGATACCAGCCATGCCACATTAGGGTCAAACAGGAGAAAACTGTAGATACCAGCCATGCCACATTAGGGTCAAACAGGAGAAAACTGTAGATACCAGCCATGCCACATTAGGGTCTAACAGGAGAAAACTGTAGATACCAGCCATGCCACATTAGGGTCAAACAGGAGAAAACTGTAGATACCAGCCATGCCACATTAGGGTCTAACAGGAGAAAACTGTAGATACCAGCCATGCCACATTAGGGTCTAACAGGAGAAAACTGTAGATACCAGCCATGCCACATTAGGGTCTAACAGGAGAAAACTGTAGATACCAGCCATGCCACATTAGGGTCTAACAGGAGAAAACTGTTTAGATACCAGCCATGCCACATTAGGGTCAAACAGGAGAAAACTGTAGATACCAGCCATGCCACATTAGGGTCAAACAGGAGAAAACTGTAGATACCAGCCATGCCACATTAGGGTCTAATATGGTTATGTAGTGGTATTTAGCCAGGAGAAAACTGTAGATACCAGCCATGCCAATATTAGGGTCAAACAGGAGAAAACTGTAGATACCAGCCATGCCACATTAGGGTCAAACAGGAGAAAACTGTAGATACCAGCCATGCCACATTAGGGTCAACAGGAGAAAACTGTAGATACCAGCCATGCCACATTAGGGTCTAACAGGAGAAAACTGTAGATACCAGCCATGCCACATTAGGGTCTAACAGGAGAAAACTGTAGATACCAGCCATGCCACATTAGGGTCAAACAGGAGAAAACTGTAGATACCAGCCATGCCACATTAGGGTCAAACAGTGAGAAAACTGTTAGATACCAGCCATGCCACATTAGGGTCTAACAGTGAGAAAACTGTTTAGATACCAGCCATGCCACATTAGGGTCAAACAGGAGAAAACTGTAGATACCAGCCATGCCACATTAGGGGTCAAACAGATGAGAAAACTGTAGATACCAGCCATGCCACATTAGGGTCAAACAGGAGAAAACTGTAGATACCAGCCATGCCACATTAGGGTCTAACAGGAGAAAACTGTAGATTTACCAGCCATGCCACATTAGGGTCAAACAGGAGAAAACTGTAGATACCAGCCATGCCACATTTAGGGGTCAAAGGAGAAAACTGGTTAGATACCAGACATGCCACATTAGGGTCTAACAGGAGAAAACTGTTTAGATACCAGCCATGCCACATTAGGGTCTAACAGGAGAAAACTGTAGATAATATGGTTATGTACATTTAGGGTCTAACAGATGAGAAAACTGTAGATTTAGCCAAATGACATTAGGGTCAAACAGGAGAAAACTGTAGATACCAGCCATGCCACATTAGGGTCAAACAGGAGAAAACTGTAGATACCAGCCATGCCACATTAGGGTCAAACAGGAGAAAACTGTAGAAATATATATGTCAATTTAATATTGTTATGTAGTGGTATTTAGTCAAATGACATGTTTAATATGGTTATGTAGTGGTATTGTTTAATATTGTTATGTAGTGGTATTTAGTCAAATGACATGTTTAATATGGTTATGTAGTGGTATTTAGTCAGATGACATGTTTAATATGGTTATTTAGTGGTATTTAGTGGTATTTAGTGGTATTTAGTGGTATTTAGTGTTATTTAGTGGTATTTAGTGGTATTTAGTCAGATGACATGTTTAATATTGTTATGTAGTGGTATTTAGCCAAATGACATGTTTAATATGGTTATGTAGTGGTATTTAGCCAAATCACACGCCACTTACGTGACTGATCTTATCTCAGTGAGAGTGTTAGAGGACTGAATATTTCTACAGCATCAAAGACTGAAAGAAACCTCTATCAGACAACAATAGGACAAAAATAACTGAAGCTAAAAGCTGGCAAACAACTGACCCATGAAAGTAAATACCTCTGGAGACAATGATGACACAGTCAGGAGTCTCTCTCTCTCTCTCTCTCTCTCTCTCTCTCCAATTCAAGGGCTTTATTGGCATGGGAAACATGGGTTAACATTGCCAAAGCAAGTGAGGTAGACAACATACATCTCTCTCTCTCTCTCATTCTCTCTCTCTTTCTCATTCTCTCTCTCTCTCTCTTTCTCCCCCCCTTCTCTCTCTCTCTCTCTCTCTCCCCCCTTCTCTCTCTCTCTCTGTCTCTCTTTCTCTCTCCCCCTTCTCTCTCTCTCTCTGTGTTACGAATCCCTTTTGGCCCGACAGTCTAGGGGGGATGGTAATGAGACCCGTAACATAACTCATGCAAATTATTATTGTGACAAAGTAAAAGTGTGCACGAAATAACCACGACAACAGAAATCTACCGTCAAACTCTAGGTTTATTTATAAACACACAGTAATGGGGGGAGCAGGAAAAGGGGCTGAGCTGGACCCAAGAAAAGAAACAATAAGTATTCAAAAACACCCCTAAGCTAGACTAGCCTACTTTAACAACAGCTAACTAACTAACCAAAAATACAGTTGGTGGTCCGCCCAGTTCTAACTAGTGTATTTAACAAAGTTCACCTACGGGTAGTGTATGCCCATGGGCGACTTGTCTTGGTTTCCCCTTTCCCCACCAGCAAACAAACACAAACACCATAACCAAAAACAATACTCACAGGTGATGACAAAGTGCTATGGAGGTGCTTAAACAAAAGAGAGGTTAAGACACAAAGCGAGAGTGAAACACAGAGACCTACAGACATGGCATTTACAGAGAGATTGAGCTAGAGATTGCTAGAGATTGCTCTAGAGCAAACAAATGATGGGGTTTTTAAACCATGGGGAAGGAACTGTGATAGGATAGGAAGTAGGAGGAGGTGTGTCTTCTGATTGATGATTGATTGTTGACTGATTGGGGAGTGATGGTTTTCACCTGTGAGGGGAGAAGGAGAGAAAAGAAACACACACAGGATACACACACACAGGATAACTGTATCCGTAACACTCTTGTCTCTCTTTCTCTCCCCCCTTCTCTCTCGTTCTCTCCCTCCCTCCCTCCATCCACCAGATGTCAGGTTGCATTGCCACATGGACTACAAGCAGCACTCAGCAAACACCACCAGGTGTGCATTCCTCTCTGGGCCTAACTGAGGTGGGAGCCCCTCCTCTGCACCAATAAAAACACAGTTTCCCCTCTAGGTGCTCTCCTTCACCGGGCTTGTCTGCGTCCCAAATGGAATCCTCTACCCTACATGGTGCACTACTTTTGACCAGTGCACAAAAGTAGTGCACTACATAGTGGGTACGGTGCTGCCCTATGGGAGCAGTCCTATGTGCCCTGGTCAAAAGTAGTGCACTATATAGGGAATCAGGCCCCATTTTTTATGCACCCTTGGTCTCACGGGACAGGAGCGAGGCCGTAGACTTAGAACTGGGTTAAGTGCACCACAGTGGACCACTAACCCCTCTTTAACCCATCAAGTAAACTGGTGAGCCAAGACCAGAGAAAACAACCTGCTTTCTACAACAAAAAACACTGACAAATCTATGGAGCTAGAGAGGCAGGGTGAGATGAAGGGGAGGAGGAGGAGGACGGAGGAGGGAGGAGGACGGAGGAGGAGGAGGGAGGAGGACGGAGGAGGAGGGAGAAGGACGGAGGAGGGAGGAGGACGGAGGAGGGAGGAGGAAGGAGGAGGCGGGAGGAGGACAGAGGAGGACGGAGGGGGGAGGAGGACGGAGGAGGACTGAGGAGGGAGGAGGACGGAGGAGGAGGGATGGAGGAAGAGGAGGGCGGAGGAGGAGGGAGGAGGCGGAGGAGGGAGGAGCAGGGGGACGGAGGAGGGAGGAGCAGGAGGAGGGCGGAGGGAGGAGCAGGAGGACGGAGGAGGGAGGAGGGAGGAGCAGGAGGACGGAGGAGGGAGGAGGGAGGGAGGAGCAGGAGGACGGAGGAGGAGGGAGGAGCAGGAGGGAGGAGGACGGAGGAGGAGGAGGGTGGAGGAGGAGGGCGGAGGGAGGAGCAGGAGGACGGAGGAGGAGGAGGGAGGAGCAGGAGGACGAGGAGGGAGGAGAAGGAGGGAGGAGAAGGGAGGGAGGGAGGGAGGGAGGGAGGGAGGGAGGGAGGGAGGGAGGGAGGGAGGGAGGGAGGGGAGGAGGAGGGGAGCGAGGGGCGGAGGAGGACGGAGGAGGAGGAGGGAGGAGGAGGGAGGAGGAGGAGGACGGAGGAGGGGGGAGGAGGGAGGGAGGAGGGAGGAGGAGGGGAGGGAGGGAGGAGGGAGGAGGGAGGGAGGAGAGGGAGGAGGAGGAGGGAGGGAGGAGGGAGGAGGAGGGGAGGGAGGGAGGGAGGGAGGGAGGAGGAGGGAGGGAGGAGGAGGAGGAGGAGGGGCGGAGGGAGGGCAGGAGGACGGAGGAGGGAGGGAGGGGAGGAGGACGGGAGGAGGAGGGGAGGAGGAGAGGAGGGTGGGGGAGGAGCAGGAGGACGGAGGAGGGAGGAGGAGGAGGGAGGAGCAGGAGGACGGAGGGAGGGAGGAGGAGGAGGAGGAGGAGGAGGAGGACGGAGGAGGAGGAGGGAGGAGAAAGGAGGAGGGAGGGAGGGGAGGAGGAGGGAGGGAGGGAGGACGGGAGGGAGGAGGGAGGGAGGGAGGGAGGGAGGGAGGGAGGGAGGGAGGGAGGGAGGGAGGGAGGGAGGGAGGGAGGGGCTGTAATGGCAGGTCTGCTAGTATACACCTGGTCTATATTCACTCTTTAATCTGAGGAGGAAGGGACAGAAATGAAAGGCCATGCCTGTCACTGATCCCTCATGTCAGACACACCACCCGGGGGTGAAAACATTCACCACAAATGAATCACAGACAGACAGACAGACAGACAGACAGACAGACAGACAGACAGACAGACAGACAGACAGACAGACAGACAGACAGACAGACAGACGTACAGACAGAAAGACAGACAGACAGACAATTGAACGTAACCACGGCGATGTGATGTGATGCACAATGATGGGCTTCTAGAATGCAGAGTCTACGTTTGCAAAATTCTGGTGCCTTTCACAATATTTGAAGATTTATTTGAAGATTACCACAATCAACAGGCAATAAGCAGGACATCTGGAATCCTCTAACTGGTCTTTCTGGAAAACATTTAGGGAATTTGGGAAAAGTTGCAATAATTTTGCAGCCGTACCAAATAAGGTATTAGAGACATCAAGGACAGGGTTAATGACAGGGCTGTATGGTGACCTGGCTTTTCCCATTACACCATGACAGTCCCCCTTCAGATAAAAGGTATTTACCAAGGAGTTGAGATTCACTGTAATTAAATACTCTGGATTACAGTGACACACTGTAAAACAAGCTGTGTTCAAAGGCCAAGTACCACACAGACACACATTGACAACGGGACAGAAGAACACAGAGGCTGCACCATCTCCTCCTCGCCTTAAAACACCAGGAGCTGATGACTTGCCAAGTATGATCATGAAACGCTACTCAACACACTGGTGCAGAACTTGAGCAGGTTAACAAATGCCTTATTATAACTGGAACCATATTAAGACAATGTATTGACATTCTATTACAACAAGACAACTGTTTTCTGATACACAATGTTCTGTACCGATGAACTTCTGTCATTACATTCTCTTCATCTTATACATCTTCTTAGTTGTTGCGTTCATACCTAACAAGGCATTTTGGTTTGTACCGATGAACTTCTGTCATTACATTTTCTTCATCTTATACATCTTCTTAGTTGTTGTGTTCATACCTAACAAGGCATTTTGGTTTGGAACTTTTACGGAAAAAATAATAAGAATGACATTTGTGCGTGGAGTTAGGTAAAGGCTTTCTGGGCAGCAGCTAGACTAGTGGTTAAGAGCGTTAGGCCAGTCACTGAAAGCTTGTTGGTTTGAATCCCACAGCTGACTAGAGGAAAAATCTGCCGATGTGCCCTTGAGCAAGGCATTTAACCCTAATTGCTCTTGTAAATCACTCTGGATAAGAACGTCTGCTAAATGACTAACATGTAAAATGGCACAAGAAGATCCATGGTCAATGATCATTACTAAAACAAGGCACTTTATAATTAAGAGCAGCTAATTGGTCTGTTTTTCAAGAAGTTGTAACACACACACCCGCCCTCATTTCCTGTACGACATAGAGGCTGGCATCAAGGGACTCATCAGGGGACATATGCTCCTCCTCTGAACATTATCCTGTCCTATATCTCTGACTGAAACTCAATGCACATCTGGAGAGAGAGAGAGAGAGAGAGAGAGAGAGAGAGAGAGAGAGAGAGAGAGAGAGAGAGAGAGAGAGAGATTGAGAGAAGATACAGAGAGAGAGATGGAGAGTCTAGAGACAGACAGTGAGAGATCACTAGAGAGAACACCATGAGAGAGAAGAGAGAGAGAGAGAGATGAGAGAGATAGAGACAGGTGAGAGAGAGAGACCTTTCCTGTTTCCATTGGGGCTAATTATACACCTCTGTAAAGGATGGAAAATAGTTACTAAAGACAGACAGTGCGAAAAAATCACTACAGCATAACACCATGACAAAAACATAGAATTTTATTTGTCACATGCGCCGAATACAACAGGTATAGGTAGACCTTACCGTGTCAATGTGGAGGCTATAGTGGGTACAAGCCCAATTAACCCTATATGTAGTGGGTAGTTCAAGAAATGAGTTAAGAAATGTGGAGGCTATTTAGTGGGTACTAAATAGGCTATATGTAGTGGTACCGTAAAGTCAACAAATGTAAAAAGTCAATGGAGGCTATATGTATACCGGTACACAATAATGAATATGTAGTGGGTACAATCAATGTGGAGGCTATATGTAGTGGGTACCGGTACCGAGTCAATGTGCGAAGGTACAGGTTAGTTGAGGTAATTTGTACATGTAGGTAGGGGTAAAGTGACTATGCATAGATAATAAGCAGTGAGTACATGTAGGTAACATGTAGGTATTACAGACAAGGTCAGGGAGAGGTTGAAAATGTCAGTGAAGACACTTACCAGTTGGTTTGCGCATGCTTTCAGTACACGTCCTGGTAATCCATCCGGCCTGTGGCTTTGGGAACGTTGACCTGTTTAAAGGTCTTGCTCGCATCGATGACGGAGAGTGTGTTCACACAGTAGTCCGGAACAACTGGTGCTCTCATGCATGCTTCAGTGTTGCTTGCCTCAAAGTGAGCATAAAAGGCATTTAGCTTGTCTGGTAGGCTTGTGTCACTTGGCAGCTCGTGGCTAGGTTTCCCTTTGTATTCTGTAAATAGTTTTCAAGTCCTGCCACATCCGACAAGCGTCAGAGCCGGTGTAGTAGGATTCAACTTTAGTCCTGTATTGACGCTTTGCCTGCTTGATGGTTCGTCTGAGGGCATAGCGGGATTTCTTATAAGCGTTCGGATTAGTGTCCCGCTCCTTGAAAGCGGCAACTCTAGACTTTAGCTCGGTACGGATGTTGCCTGTAATCCAGCGACGTCATCTGACCACTTCCATATTGAGCGAGTCACTAGTACTCCCTGCTTTCGTTTCTGCTTGTAAGCAGGAATCAGGATAGAATTATGGTCAGATTTGCCAATAGGAGGACGAGGAAGAGATTTGTATAACTCTGTGTGTGGAGTAAAAGTGGTCTGGAGTGTTTTTCCTCTGGTTGCACATGTGACATGCAGGTAGATTTTTAGGTCAAATGGATTTAAGTTTGCCTGCATTAAATTACCCGGCCACTAGGAGCGCTGTTTCTGGATGAGCATTTTCATGTTTGCTTATGGCCTTCTACAGCTCGTTGAGTGCGGTCTTGGTGCCAACATCGGTTTGTGGTGGTAAATAGACGGCTACGAATAATATAGATGAAAACTCTCTTGGTAGATAGTGTGGTCTACAGCTTATCATGAGGTATTCTACCTTAGGCGAGCATTATCTCGAGACTTCTTTAATGTTAGACATTGCGCACCAGCAGTTATTGACACACATCCCGCCCCTCGTCTTACCAGATGTAGCTGCTCTGTCCTGCCCATGCACGGAAAACCCAGCCAGCTCTACAGTATCCATGTCATCGTTCAGCCACGTCTCGGTGAAACATAAGATATTACAGTTTTAATTGTAGATGGTCCAGTTTATTTTCCAATGATCACACGTTGGCCAATAACACGGAGGGTAGTGGTGGTCTACCTACTCGCCGGCTAACTCTCGCCTTCCTCCCCCTTTTCCTCTGTCTTTTCTTCACGCTGACGACAGGGATTTGGGCCTGGTCTTGACAAAGCAGTATATCCTTCGCGTCGAAATCATTAAAGAAAAAATCTTCATCCAGTTCGAGGTGAGTAATCGCTATTCTGATGTCCAGAAGCTCTTTTCAGTCAAAAGAGACAGTAGCAGCAACATTATGTACAAAATACAGTAGCATCAGGAAGACTTCAAGTCTATCACACAACCAAACTCTGAGACTATACAGTAGCATCAGGAAGACTTCAAGTCTATCACACAACCAAACTCAGAGACTATACAGTAGCATCAGGAAGACTTCAAGTCTATCACACAACCAAACTCAGAGACTATACAGTAGCATCAGGACGACTTCAAGTCTATCACACAACCAAACTCAGAGACTATACAGTAGCATCAGGACGACTTCAAGTCTATCACACAACCAAACTCAGAGACTATACAGTAGCATCAGGACGACTTCAAGTCTATCACACAACCAAACTCAGAGACTATACAGTAGCATCAGGACGACTTCAAGTCTATCACACAACCAAACTCAGAGACTATACAGTAGCATCAGGACGACTTCAAGTCTATCACACAAACCAAACTCAGAGACTATACAGTAGCATCAGGACGACTTCAAGTCTATCACACAACCAAACTCAGAGACTATACAGTAGCATCAGGACGACTTCAAGTCTATCACACAACCAAACTCAGAGACTATACAGTAGCATCAGGACGACTTCAAGTCTATCACACAACCAAACTCAGAGACTATACAGTAGCATCAGGACGACTTCAAGTCTATCACACAACCAAACTCAGAGACTATACAGTAGCATCAGGATCACACAACCAAACTCAGAGACTATCAAGTCTATCACACAACCAAACTCAGAGACTATACAGTAGCATCAGGACGACTTCAAGTCTATCACACAACCAAACTCAGAGACTATACAGTAGCATCAGGACGACTTCAAGTCTATCACACAACCAAACTCAGAGACTATACAGTAGCATCAGGACGACTTCAAGTCTATCACACAACCAAACTCAGAGACTATACAGTAGCATCAGGACGACTTCAAGTCTATCACACAACCAAACTCAGAGACTATACAGTAGCATCAGGACGACTTCAAGTCTATCACACAACCAAACTCAAGACTATACAGTAGCATCAGGAGACTTCAAGTCTATCACACAACCAAACTCAGAGACTATCAGTAGCATCAGGACGACTTCAAGTCTATCACACAACCAAACTCAGAGACTATACAGTAGCATCAGGACGACTTCAAGTCTATCACACAACCAAACTCAGAGACTATACAGTAGCATCAGGACGACTTCAAGTCTATCACACAACCAAACTCAGAGACTATACAGTAGCATCAGGACGACTTCAAGTCTATCACACAACCAAACTCAGAGACTATACAGTAGCATCAGGACGACTTCAAGTCTATCACACAACCAAACTCAGAGACTATACAGTAGCATCAGGACGACTTCAAGTCTATCACACAACCAAACTCAGAGACTATACAGTAGCATCAGGACGACTTCAAGTCTATCACACAACCAAACTCAGAGACTATACAGTAGCATCAGGACGACTTCAAGTCTATCACACAACCAAACTCAGAGACTATACAGTAGCATCAGGACGACTTCAAGTCTATCACACAACCAAACTCAGAGACTATACAGTAGCATCAGGACGACTTCTATCAAGTCTATCACACTATCAAGCATCCAAACAACCAAACTCAGAGACTATACAGTAGCATCAGGACGACTTCAAGTCTATCACACAACCAAACTCAGAGACTATACAGAGTCTATCACACAACCAAACTCAGAGACTATACAGTAGCATCAGGACGACTTCAAGTCTATCACACAACCAAACTCAGAGACTATACAGTAGCATCAGGACGACTTCAAGTCTATCACACAACCAAACTCAGAGACTATACAGTAGCATCAGGACGACTTCAAGTCTATCACACAACCAAACTCAGAGAATACAGATTTTGGGGTAAGTCTGATTTTCAAAAGAATCCATTTTGTCACTACTTGACCATGGCTCAAATTGTCTGACAGCTGAGTGTGTTGCCACATGAATAATTCATTTAGTTTTGAGCTTGAAGAGCGACTGTTCCTCTTCTAAACAAGGTTGTTTGCGAGGGTAGACTTTATCAGTATAATGACTCCTTCCTGTTTGTAGACAGATTCCTGGAATGATCTGTGTTTTCAAAGCTTTTGAGTCTGGATCAAATGTCTCTTATAACCAGAGAGAGATGCATTCCTGCTAAACAACATGAGATCCGTGAGCGTCCCTACGGCATGGGATTACACAACTACTGATGGCAGAAGAGAAAACATCCTTCTCAGCCTGAACCCAACGGTCCGGTTTCGGCCTTAACGTGCTGTGTCTGTACACCTTTTTAACCTGCTACATGTCACTTTCACCCACAGCAGCTACAGACACTAGTCCTGCTAGGCTTCCAACATTGGTTGGGCCAGAGAAATGTGTGGCCATGATGAAACCTATTTTTCTGATGATTGAAATGTATCACGTTACAATACGAATAGGCTGCAGTGCACTGAGGAGAATGACGATCCACAAGACCAGTATCAGAACCATCCCATAATAGGCTGCAGTGCACTGAGGAGAATGACGATCCACAAGACCTGTATCAGAACCATCCCATAATAGACTGCAGTGCACTGAGGAGAATGACGATCCACAAGACCTGTATCAGAACCATCCCATAATAGGCTGCAGTGCACTGAGGAGAATGACGATCCACAAGACCAGTATCAGAACCATCCCATAATAGGCTGCAGTGCACTGAGGAGAATGACGATCCACAAGACCAGCATCAGAACCATCCCATAATAGGCTGCAGTGCACTGAGGAGAATGACGATCCACAAGACCAGTATCAGAACCATCCCATATTCCAATGTGAATGCCAATACATCCTAACAAAATACACCTATGACTGCCCTGCTAATGTGCGTTGCTGGACATATCGAAAGTAGACCCGTAACTGATCCAAATGTTTTCCTGAATCAAACATCCACTCAAAACACATGGGGCTTTTGATCAGATATTCAAATGGATGTTTGGCAGAGGCTCCCTTTGTTATTTCATGAAAGAAAAAAACATGCTTGATTACATTTAATGAAATGAATGCCTCGTATGCTGTGTAATGACATGAATACCTCGTATGCTGTGTAATGACATGAATACCTCGTATGCTGTGTAATGACATGGATACCTCGTATGCTGTGTAATGACATAATGCCTCGTATGCTGTGTAATGACATGGATGCCTCGTATGCTGTGTAATGACATAATGCCTCGTATGCTGTGTAATGACATGAATGCCTCGTATGCTGTGTAATGACATAATGCCTCGTATGCTGTGTAATGACATGAATGCCTCGTATGCTGTGTAATGACATAATGCCTCGTATGCTGTGTAATGACATGAATGCCTCGTATGCTGTGTAATGACATGAATGCCTCGTATGCTGTGTAATGACATAATGCCTCGTATGCTGTGTAATGACATGAATGCCTCGTATGCTGTGTAATGACATGAATGCCTCGTATGCTGTGTAATGACATGGACACCTCGTATGCTGTGTAATGACATGGACACCTCGTATGCTGTGTAATGACATGAATGCCTCGTATGCTGTGTAATGACATGAACGCCTCGTATGCTGTGTAATGACATGAATGCCTCGTATGCTGTGTAATGACATGAATACCTCGTATGCTGTGTAATGACATGAACGCCTCGTATGCTGTGTAATGACATGAATGCCTCGTATGCTGTGTAATGACATGAATGCCTCGTATGCTGTGTAATGACATGAACGCCTCGTATGCTGTGTAATGACATGAATGATTAATTTATTGTACTGAAGAAGGCTAAGTCAGGTTAAGACAGATAAAACAGGATGTGATGTCACAGCTCCATGGTGGATACAGTAGATTATACAAGGCAACTATGTGAGTCAAGAGAAAAATAACACACTTTATTCAGGCTACATTATGGCATGCATTCATGCATTCATGCATTCAGGCTACATTATGGCATGCATTCAGGCTACATTATGGCATTTCAGGCTACATTATGGCATGCATTCAGGCTACATTATGGCATGCATTCAGGCTACATTATGGCATGCATTCAGGCTACATTATGGCATGCATTCAGGCTACATTATGGCATGCATTCAGGCTACATTATGGCATGCATTCAGGCTACATTATGGCATGCATTCAGGCTACATTATGGCATGCATTCAGGCTACATTATGGCATGCATCCAGGCTACATTATGGCATGCATTCAGGCTACATTATGGCATGCATTCAGGCTACATTATGGCATGCATTCAGGCTACATTATGGCATGCATTCAGGCTACATTATGGCATGCATTCAGGCTACATTATGGCATGCATTCAGGCTACATTATGGCATGCTAAATGTTTCTGATCAGTGATAAATGAGTTACCACTTCCACCTGCCCGGCCAGAGATCAAATAACCAAATATACAGACAGAGATTCAGAGAAACAACATGTTGATTGTCAGACAAGACACAGGCTTTAGGTAGGGAGTAGGACAGGCTACTAGGAGAGTGAAGAGCTACATAAGGTAGGGAGTAGGACAGGTTCCTAGGAGAGTGAGGAGCTACATAAGGTAGGGAGTAGGACAGGTCCTAGGAGAGTGAAGAGCTACATAAGGTAGGGAGTAGGACAGGCTACTAGGAGAGTGAAGAGCTACATAAGGTAGGGAGTAGGACAGGCTTCTACATAAGGTAGGGAGTAGGACAGGTTCCTAGGAGAGTGAGGAGCTACATAAGGTAGGGAGTAGGACAGGTTCCTAGGAGAGTGAAGAGCTACATAAGGTAGGGAGTAGGACAGGTTCCTAGGAGAGTGAGGAGCTACATAAGGTAGGGAGTAGGACAGGCTACTAGGAGAGTGAAGAGCTACATAAGGTAGGGAGTAGGACAGGTTCCTAGGAGAGTGAGGAGCTACATAAGGTAGGGAGTAGGACAGGCTACTAGGAGAGTGAAGAGCTACATAAGGTAGGGAGTAGGACAGGTTCCTAGGAGAGTGAGGAGCTACATAAGGTAGGCAGTAGGACAGGTTACTAGGAGAGTGAAGAGCTACATAAGGTAGGGAGTAGGACAGGTTACTGGGAGAGTGAAGAGCTACATAAGGTAGGCAGTAGGACAGGCTACTAGGAGAGTGAAGAGCTACATAAGGTAGGGAGTAGGACAGGTTACTGGGAGAGTGAAGAGCTACATAAGGTAGGCAGTAGGACAGGCTACTAGGAGAGTGAAGAGCTACATAAGGTAGGCAGTAGGACAGGTTACTAGGAGAGTGAAGAGCTACATAAGGTAGGCAGTAGGACAGGCTGCTAGGAGAGTGAAGAGCTACATAAGGTAGGCAGTAGGACAGGTTACTAGGAGAGTGAAGAGCTACATAAGGTAGGCAGTAGGACAGGCTGCTAGGAGAGTGAAGAGCTACATAAGGTAGGCAGTAGGACAGGTTACTAGGAGAGTGAAGAGCTACATAAGGTAGGCAGTAGGAGGGTTACTAGGAGATCAGCTCAATTTAGCTAACATTTCCCCGGCCTAATTGTTACACAATATCTAAACGGAGATTCACTGAAAACAGAAATCGGACATTGATTGATTTATCAAGACGATTTCCCCTACGCTTGTCTCAAAACAATCAAAACGGTGCTGAAATGATCATCTAGGTGACCACAAACAGGCGCGAAAAACTGATATCAACTTTGGAGGGGCCAATTACATGACATTTTCTCAAGAGCAATTCCTGAGGGGGACACCAAAAGTAGTGCTGTGACACACAGCCTACGTTGTAATATGTTACATGTATATTGAGGAACCATAATCACTACTACTGGATAATTGATAGGTACAGTAGTTAACTGAAGGGTTGTCCCAACTTGTTCAAATGTTTAAATCATTATAATACCACTAACAATAATAGTTATAGCAGTGCTCCTTATCAGTCCAGTATGTACCTGGTTAAATAAAGGTGAAATACAATTTTTAAAAGTTGTCGTCATTCAGTTGATCTTAACTAAGGTGAGTTGCTCACCGGGCTTGGGGTCGAACCGGGCCTGAGCTAGGGCTTCAGTTCACCAGACAGAAACAGGAAGAGAGAGACAGAGAACAGACAGAAACAGAAAGAGAGAGACAGAGAACAGACAGAAACAGGATGAGAGAGAGAGAACAGACAGAAACAGGAAGAGAGAGAGAGAACAGACAGAAACAGGAAGAGAGAGAAAGAGAACAGACAGAAACAGGATGAGAGAGAGAACAGACAGAAACAGAAAGATAGAGAAAGAGAACAGACAGAAACAGGATGAGAGAGAGAACAGACAGAAACAGAAAGATAGAGAAAAACAGAAGAGAGAGACAGAACAGACAGAAACAGGATGAGAGAGAGAGAACAGACAGAAACAGGAAGAGAGAGACAGAGAACAGACAGAAACAGGAAGAGAGAGAAAGAGAACAGACAGAAACAGGAAGAGAGAGACAGAGAACAGACAGAAACAGGATGAGAGAGAGAGAACAGACAGAAACAGGAAGAGAGAGACAGAGAACAGACAGAAAAACAGGATAGAGAAAGAGAGAAACAGAAGAACAGAGAACAGACAGAAACAGGAAGAGAGAGAACAGACAGAACAGACAGAAACAGGAAGAAGAGAGAGAGAGAACAGACAGAAACAGACAGAAACAGAAAGAAACAGAAGAGAGAGAAGAGAACAGACAGAAACAGATGAGAGAGACAGAAACAGAACAGACAGAAACAGACAAAACAGATGAGAGAAGAGAACAGACAGAAACAGGAGAGAGAGAGAGAAACAGAAAGATAGACAGAAAAACAGGAAGAGAGAGACAGAGAACAGACAGAAACAGACAGAAACAGGAAAGAGAGAGACAGAACAGACAGAAACAGGAAAGAGAGAGACAGAAACAGACAGAAACAGGAAGAGAGAGAAACAGACAGAAACAGGAAGAGAGAGAAAGAGAACAGACAGAAACAGGAAGAGAGAGAAAGAGAACAGACAGAAACAGGAAGAGAGAGAGAACAGACAGAAACAGGAAGAGAAGAGAACAGACAGAAACAGAGAGAAAGAGAACAGACAGAAACAGGAAAGAGAGAGAAAGAGAAACAGACAGAAACAGGATGAGAGAGAGAGAACAGACAGAAACAGAAAGAGAGAGACAGAGAAACAGAGAGAAAGAGAAACAGACAGAAACAGAAAGAAGAGAGAGAAAGAAACAGACAGAAACAGGAAGAGAGAGAACAGAGAACAGACAGAAACAGACAGGAAGAGAGAGAGAGAACAGACAGAAACAGGAAGAGAGAGACAGAGAACAGACAGAAACAGAAAGAGAGAGAAAGAAACAGACAGAAACAGGAAACAGAGAGAGACAGAGAACAGACAGAAACAGAAAGAAGAGAAAGAGAACAGACAGAAACAGGAAGAGAGAGAGAGAACAGACAGAAACAGGAAGAGAGAGACAGAAACAGACAGAAACAGGATGAGAGAGAGAGAAACAGACAGAAACAGGATGAGAGAGAGAGAACAGACAGAAACAGAAGAGAGAGAAAAGAGAACAGACAGAAACAGGAAGAGAGAGAACAGACAGAAACAGAAGAAACAGAAGAAACAGAGAAAAGAGAACAGACAAAACAGAAAGAGAGAGAGAACAGACAGAAACAGGAAGAGAACAGACAGAAGAAACAGGAAGAGAGAGAGAAAGACAGAAACAGGAAGAGAGAGAGAAACAGTAGACAGAAACAGAAAGAGAGAGAAAGAGAACAGACAGAAACAGGATGAGAGAGAGAGAACAGACAGAAACAGACAGAAACAGGAAGAGAGAGAGAAACAGACAGAAACAGGAAGAGAGAGAAAGAGAAGAAACAGACAGAAACAGGATGAGAGAGAGAGAACAGACAGAAACAGAAAGAGAGAGAAAGAGAACAGACAGAAACAGGATGAGAGAGAGAGAACAGACAGAAAGGAGAGAAGAGAGAGACAGAGAACAGACAGAAACAGGAAAGAGAGAGAAAGAGAACAGACAGAAACAGAAGAGAGAGACAGAAACAGGAAGAGAGAGAGAAGAACAGACAGAAACAGGAAGAGAGAGAGAGAACAGACAGAAACAGGAAGAGAGAGAGAGAACAGACAGAAACAGGAAGAGAGACAGAGAACAGACAGAAACAGAAAGAGAGAACAGAGAACAGACAGAAACAGGAAGAGAGAGAGAACAGACAGAAACAGGAAGAGAGAAAGAGAACAGACAGAAACAGGATGAGAGAGAGAGAACAGACAGAAACAGAAACAGAGAGAGAGAGAGAGAACAGACAGAAACAGGAAGAGAGAGAGAGAACAGACAGAAACAGGAAGAGAGAGAGAGAACAGACAGAAACAGGAAGAGAGAGAGAGAACAGACAGAAACAGGAAGAGAGAACAGACAGAAACAGAAGAGAGAGAAAGAGAACAGACAGAAACAGGATGAGAGAGAGAGAGAACAGACAGAAACAGGAAGAGAGAGACAGAGAACAGACAGAAACAGGAAGAGAGAAAGAGAACAGACAGAAACAGGAAGAGAGAGACAGAGAACAGACAGAAACAGAAAGAGAAGAGACAGAAACAGGAGAAGAGAGAACAGAAACAGAAAGAGAGAGAGAACAGACAGAAACAGGAAGAGAGAGACAGAGAACAGACAGAAACAGGAAGAGAGAGAAAGAGAACAGACAGAAACAGGAAGAGAGAGAACAGACAGACAGAAACAGGAAGAGAGAGACAGAGAACAGACAGAAACAGAAAGAGAGAGAAAGAGAACAGACAGAAACAGGAAGAGAGAGAAAGAGAACAGACAGAAACAGGAAGAGAGAGAGAGAGAGAACAGACAGAAACAGAAAGAAGAGAGAGAAGAGAACAGACAGAAACAGAAAGAGAGAGAAAGAGAACAGACAGAAACAGAAAGAGAGAGAAAGAGAACAGACAGAAACAGGAAGAGAGAGAGAGAACAGACAGAAACAGAGAGAGAAACAGAAACAGAGAGAGAGAAGAGAACAGACAGAAACAGGAAGAGAGAGAGAGAACAGACAGAAACAGAAAGAGAGAGAAAGAGAACAGACAGAAACAGGAAGAGAGAGAAAGAGAACAGACAGAAACAGGAAGAGAGAGACAGAGAACAGACAGAAACAGGAAGAGAGAGAGAAACAGACAGAAACAGAAAGAGAGAGAAAGAGAGACAGAAACAGAAGAGAGAGAAAGAGAACAGACAGAAACAGGAAGAGAGAGAGAGAACAGACAGAAACAGAGAGACAGAAACAGACAGAAACAGAAAGAGAGAGAGAGAACAGACAGAAACAGAAGAGAAACAGAAGAAAGAGACAGAAGAGAGAGACAGAAACAGGAGAAGAGAGAACAGACAGAAAGAAGAGAACAGACAGAAACAGGAAGAGAGAGAAAGAGAACAGACAGAAACAGAGAGAGAGACAGAGAACAGACAGAAACAGGAAGAGAAACAGAAAGAAAGAGAGAACAGACAGAAACAGAAAGAGAGAGAAAGAGAACAGACAGAAACAGGAAGAGAGAGAAAGAGAACAGACAGAAACAGGAAGAGAGAGAAAGAGAACAGACAGAAACAGGAAGAGAGAGACAGAGAACAGACAGAAACAGGAAGAGAGAGAAGAGAGAACAGACAGAAACAGAGGAAGAGAGAGAAGAGAACAGACAGAAACAGGAAGAGAGAGACAGAGAACAGACAGAAACAGGAAGAGAGAGACAGAGAACAGACAGAAACAGGAAGAGAGAGAAAGAGAACAGACAGAAACAGAAAGAGAGACAGAAACAGACAGAAACAGAGAGAGACAGACAGAAACAGAAGAACAGACAGAAACAGGAAGAGAGAAAGAGAACAGAGAAACAGGAAGAGAGAGAACAGACAAGGAAGAGAGAGAGAAGAGAACAGACAGAAACAGAAACAGACAGAAACAGAGAGAGAAAGAGAACAGACAGAAACAGGAAGAGAGAGACAGAGAACAGACAGAAACAGAAACAGAGAGAGAAAGAGAACAGACAGAAACAGGAAGAGAGAGAAGAGAACAGACAGAAACAGGAAGAGAGAGAGAACAGACAGAAACAGGAAGAGAGAGAGAGAACAGAAACAGGAAACAGAAGAGAGAGAAGAGAACAGACAGAAACAGGAGAGAAGAGAGAGAAACAGGAAGAGAGAGAAAGAGAACAGACAGAAACAGGAAGAAACAGAGAGAAAGAGAACAGACAGAAACAGGAAGAGAGAACAGACAGAAACAGAGAGAAAGAGAACAGACAGAAACAGAAAGAGAGAGACAGAGAACAGACAGAAACAGAAAGATGAGAGAGAGAGAACAGAAAACAGAAGAGAAAGAAGAGAGAACAGACAGAAAAACAGAAAGAGAGAGACAGAGAACAGACAGAAACAGAAGAGAGAGAAAGAGAACAGACAGAAACAGGAAGAGAGAGAGAAGAGAACAGACAGAAACAGGAAGAGAGAGACAGAGAACAGACAGAAACAGGAAGAGAGAGACAGAGAACAGAAGAAACAGAAAGAGAGAGAGAGAGAACAGACAGAAACAGAAAGAGAGAGAAAGAGAACAGACAGAAACAGGAAGAGAGAGAGAGAACAGACAGAAACAGAAAGAGAGAAACAGAGAGAACAGACAGAAACAGGAAGAGAGAGAAAGAGAACAGACAGAAACAGGAAGAGAGAGAAAGAGAACAGACAGAAACAGGAAGAGAGAGAAAGAGAACAGACAGAAAAACAGGAAGAGAGAGAAAGAGAACAGACAGAAACAGGAAGAGAGAGAGAACAGAGAACAGACAGAAACAGGAAGAGAGAGAAAGAGAACAGACAGAAACAGAAAGAGACAGGAACAGACAGAAACAGAAAGAGAGAGAAAGAGAACAGACAGAAACAGGAAGAGAGAGACAGAACAGACAGAAACAGGAAGAGAGAGAAGAGAACAGAAAGAAACAGGAAGAGAGAGACAGAGAACAGACAGAAACAGGATGAGAGAGAGAGACAGAGAACAGACAGAAACAGAAAGAGAGAGAACAGAGAACAGACAGAAACAGAAAGAGAGAGAAAGAGAAACAGACAGAAACAGGAAGAGAGAGAAAGAGAACAGACAGAAACAGGAAGAGAGAGAAAGAGAACAGACAGAAACAGGAAGAGAGAGAGAAACAGACAGAAACAGGAAGAGAGAGAAAGAGAACAGACAGAAACAGGAAGAGAGAGAAGAGAACAGACAGAAACAGACAGAAACAGAGAAACAGAAGAAGAAACAGGAGAGAGAGAACAGACAGAAACAGAAAGAGAAGAAAGAGAAACAGACAGAAACAGAAGAGAGAGAGAGAGAACAGACAGAAACAGAAAGAGAGAGACAGAGAACAGACAGAAACAGGAAGAGAGAGACAGAGAACAGACAGAAACAGAAAGAGAGAGAAAGAGAACAGACAGAAACAGGAAGAGAGAGAACAGAGAAACAGAAGAGAAACAGACAGAAACAGAAGAGAGAGACAGAGAACAGACAGAAACAGGAAGAGAGAGAACAGAGAACAGACAGAAACAGGAAAGAGAACAGAGAACAGACAGAAAAACAGGAAGAGAGAGAACAGAGAACAGACAGAAACAGGAAGAGAGAGACAGAGAACAGACAGAAACAGGAAGAGAGAGAGAGAACAGACAGAAACAGAAGAGAGAACAGACAGAAACAGGAAGAGAGAGACAGAAAGAAACAGAAAGAGAGAAAGAGAACAGACAGAAACAGGATGAGAGAGAGAGAACAGACAGAAACAGGAAGAGAGAGAAAGAGAACAGACAGAAACAGGAAGAGAGAGAAAGAGAACAGACAGAAACAGGAAGAGAGAGAACAGAGAACAGACAGAAAAACAGGAAGAGAGAGACAGAGAACAGACAGAAACAGGGAAGAGAGAGAGAACAGACAGAAACAGAAAGAGAGAAAAACAGAAAAGAGAGAGAAAAAGAGAACAGACAGAAACAGGAAGAGAGAGACAGAGAACAGACAGAAACAGAAAGAGAGAGAGAACAGACAGAAACAGAAGAGAGACAGAACAGACAGAAACAGAAAGAGAGAGAAAGAGAACAGAAACAGAAACAGACAAAACAGAAAGAAGAGAGAGAACAGACAGAAACAGAAGAGAGAGAAAGAGAACAGAAAAACAGGAAGAGAGAGAAAGAGAACAGACAGAAACAGGAAGAGAGAGACAGAAACAGAAAGAAATAGACAGAAGAAACAGGAAGAGAAAGAGAAAACAGAAAGAGAGAGAAAGAGAACAGACAGAAACAGGAAGAGAGAGAAAGAGACAGAAACAGAAACAGAAGAAACAGAAGAGAGAGAAGAGAACAGACAGAAACAGGAAGAGAGAGAGAGAACAGACAGAAACAGAAAGAGAGAGAAAGAGAACAGAAAAACAGGAAGAGAGAGAGAGAGAACAGACAGAAACAGGAAGAGAGAGACAGAAACAGACAGAAACAGGAAGAGAGAGAAAGAGAACAGACAGAAACAGAAGAGAGAGAGAAGAGAGAACAGACAGAAACAGAAGAGAAGAGAGAAAGAGAACAGACAGAAACAGGAAGAGAGAGAAAGAGAACAGACAGAAACAGTAAGAGAGAGACAGAGAACAGACAGAAACAGAAGAAACAGGATGAGAGAGAGACAGAAACAGAAAGAGAGAGAAAGAGAACAGACAGAAACAGGAAGAGAGAGAGAGAGAACAGACAGAAACAGAAGAGAGAGACAGAGAACAGACAGAAACAGGAAGAGAAGAGAGAACAGACAGAAACAGGAAGAGAGAAGAGAACAGACAGAAACAGGAAGAGAGAGAAGAGAGAAGAAACAGACAGAAACAGAAACAGAAGAGAGAAAGAGAACAGACAGAAACAGGAAGAGAGAGAAGAGAACAGACAGAAACAGAAGAGAGAGACAGAAACAGACAGAAACAGAAGAGAGAGAACAGACAGAAACAGAAGAGAAACAGAAAACAGAAGAGAGAAGAGAACAGACAGAAACAGGAAGAGAGAGAAGAGAACAGACAGAAACAGGAAGAGAGAGACAGAGAACAGACAGAAACAGGAAGAGAGAGAGAGAACAGACAGAAACAGGAAGAGAGAGAAAGAGAACAGACAGAAACAGGAACAGACAGAAACAGGAAGAGAGAGACAGAGAACAGACAGAAACAGGATGAGAGAAGACAGAGAAACAGACAGAAAGAGAGAGAACAGACAGAAACAGGATGAGAGAGAGAGAACAGACAGAAACAGGAACAGAGAGAAGAGAGAGAGAAACAGACAGAAACAGGAAGAGAGAGAACAGACAGAAACAGAACAGACAGAAACAGGAAGAGAGAGACAGAGAACAGACAGAAACAGGAAGAGAGAGACAGAGAACAGACAGAAACAGGAAGAGAGAGAGAGAGAACAGACAGAAACAGGAAGAGAAGAGAAACAGACAGAAACAGAAGAGAGAGAAAGAGAACAGAAACAGAAAGAGAAGAAAGAGAACAGACAGAAACAGGATGAGAGAAACAGACAGAAACAGAAAGAGAGAGAAGAGACAGACAGAAACAGAAAGAGAGAGAAAGAGAACAGACAGAAACAGAGAAGAGAGAGAAAGAGAACAGACAGAAACAGGAAGAGAGAGAAAGAAACAGACAGAAACAGAAGAGAGAGAAAGAGAACAGAAAAACAGGAAGAGAGAGAAGAGAACAGACAGAAACAGGAAGAGAGAGACAGAGAACAGACAGAAACAGAAAAGAGAGAGAAAGAGAAAAGAGAACAGACAGAAACAGGAAGAGAGAGACAGAGAACAGACAGAAACAGAAAGAGAGAGAAAGAGAACAGACAGAAACAGGAAGAGAGAGAGAACAGACAGAAACAGGAAGAGAGAGAAACAGACAGAAACAGAAGAGAGAGAGAACAGAGAACAGACAGAAACAGGAAGAGAGACAGAGAACAGACAGAAACAGGAAGAGAGAGAACAGAGAACAGACAGAAACAGGATGAGAGAGAGAGAACAGACAGAAACAGAAAGAGAGAGAGAGAACAGACAGAAACAGAAAGAGAGAAAGAGAACAGACAGAAACAGGAAGAAGAGAAAGAGAACAGACAGAAACAGGAAGAGAGAGAAAGAGAACAGACAGAAACAGGAAGAGAGAGACAGAGAAAACAGACAGAAACAGGAAGAGAAACAGAGAAAGAGAGAGAACAGACAGAAACAGGATGAGAGACAGACAGAAACAGGAAGAGAGAGAGAAAGAGAACAGAAACAGAAACAGGAACAGAGAGAAACAGAAGAGAGAACAGAGAACAGAAAAACAGGAAGAGAGAGAACAGACAGAAACAGGAAGAGAGAGAAAGAGAACAGACAGAAACAGGAAGAGAGAGAAAGAGACAGAAACAGGAAGAGAGAGAAAGAGAAACAGACAGAAACAGGAAGAGAGAGAACAGAAGAGAGAAGAGACAGAAACAGGAAGAGAGAGAAAGAGAACAGACAGAAACAGGAAGAGAGAGACAGAGAACAG
Organism: Oncorhynchus nerka; assembly: GCF_034236695.1. Lineage (NCBI taxonomy): Eukaryota > Metazoa > Chordata > Actinopteri > Salmoniformes > Salmonidae > Oncorhynchus > Oncorhynchus nerka. The sequence continues at coordinate 10,618 of NW_027040023.1, read as the reverse complement.
ACAGAAACAGGAAGAGAGAGACAGAGAACAGACAGAAACAGGATGAGAGAGACAGAGAACAGACAGAAACAGGATGAGAGAGAAAGAGAACAGACAGAAACAGGATGAGAGAGAGAACAGACAGAAACAGGAAGAGAGAGACAGAGAACAGAAACAGAAACAGGAAGAGAGAGACAGAGAACAGACAGAAACAGGAAGAGAGAGACAGAGAACAGACAGAAACAGGAAGAGAGAGAAAAGAGAACAGACAGAAACAGGAAGAGAGAGAGAGAACAGACAGAAACAGAAAGAGAGAGAGAGAACAGACAGAAACAGGAAGAGAGAGAAGAGAACAGACAGAAACAGGATGAGAGAGAGAAGAAAGACAGAAACAGGAAGAGAGAGAAAGAGAACAGACAGAAACAGGAAGAGAGAGACAGAGAACAGACAGAAACAGGAAGAGAGAGAAAGAGAACAGACAGAAACAGGAAACAGAAAGAGACAGAAACAGAGAACAGACAGAAACAGGAAGAGAGACAGAAACAGGAAGAGAGAGAAAGAGAACAGACAGAAACAGGAAGAGAGAGACAGAGAACAGACAGAAACAGGAAGAGAGAGAGAGAACAGACAGAACAGACAGAAACAGGAAGAGAGAGAAAGAGAACAGACAGAAACAGGAAGAGAGAGAAAGAGAACAGACAGAAACAGGAAGAGAGAGAAAGAGAACAGACAGAAACAGGAAGAGAGAGAAAGAGAACAGACAGAAACAGGAAGAGAGAGACAGAGAACAGACAGAAACAGGAAGAGAGAGACAGAGAACAGACAGAAACAGGAAGAGAGAGACAGAGAACAGACAGAAACAGGAAGAGAGAGAAAGAACAGAACAGAAGAGAGAGAGAAACAGAAAAACAGGAAGAGAGAGAAAGAGAACAGACACAAAGAGAGAGACAGAGAACAGACACAAAGTGAAGAAGTGGGGGATATTAATAAGGAGTCTGACAGATCTGATTTGAAAGCAGCTTTCAGTCTGTCTATTAGTATGCAGGAGAGGGAAGGGGAGTGGAGAGAGAGAGAGACAGAGACAGAGACAGAGAGAGAGAGAGAGAGAGAGAGAGAGAGAGAGAGAGAGTGTACATCGCTAGGCAACCCCACAGTGGTCTGGTCTGCATGTGGACTGTAACTGTTTGGGTGGCTCTTTGTAATCACACTAATTGTTTTAATTGCTCACAAACATTTTGGGGGAGTGGTGTTCCAAAGCACATGTTTACATTGAATTAAAAGTAGAAAAGATTGAACCGTGTTCTGTGTGCTAAACACAGAGCAGCAGACTAGATGATTATGGTAAAGTCCCTAATAGCACCTTATTCCCTATAGGCTTCTGGTCAAAAGTAGCTCACTATGTAGGGAATAGCAGGCCATTTGGGATGCAACCATATGACATTGAGCCCCAACCCTATGACATTGAGCCCCAACCCTATGACATTGAGCCCCAACCCTATGATATTGAGCCCCAACCCTATGACATTGAGCCCCAACCCTATGACATTGAGCCCCAAACCTATGACATTGAGCCCCAACCCTATGACATTGAGCCCCAACCCTATGACATTGAGCCCCAACCCTATGACATTGAGCCCCAACCCTATGACATTGAGCCCCAACCCTATGACACTGAGCCCCATCCTGAAATATAGACTATAGCCCGGTGTGTTTAACAGCCCTAATAAATGACTCATCAAGAGGCGGTCCAGTGAGATGTAAAAGCTGTGTCTTCGGCTGTCATAAACTATGTACATATTCACACCAGACCCAGAGAACTAGAGTTCACTTCCAAAGAGAGGAACCATCTACCTGCAGTAAGGGAACACACACACACACACACACACACACACACACACACACACACACACACACACACCGCACCGAATGTCCATCTGCCAGTCATCTGTAGTTCGTTCGCCACAGTGGGTTTTAGGGACCACCCGCTCGCTGCTGTGCGTCTGACTGACGTCATGTTCGCGTGATTGTACATCTGCTTGTACTCGGTTTTCCAATTATGGCACTCTGTTTTACTCTCAGCCAGCAAACGCTACCAGTGTGTCCATACCCTTCAGATAGTACACTAGTCTCTAACTCTGCACACTTCCCTTCCATACCCTTCAGATAGTACACTAGTCTCTAACTCTGCACACTTCCCTTCCATACCCTTCAGATAGTACACTAGTCTCTAACTCTGCAGACTTCCCTTCCATACCCTTCAGATAGTACACTAGTCTCTAACTCTGCACACTTCCCTTCCATACCCTTCCCTTCCATAGTACACTAGTCTCTAACTCTGCACACTTCCCTTCCATACCCTTCAGATAGTACACTAGTCTCTAACTCTGCACACTTCCCTTCCATACCCTTCAGATAGTACACTAGTCTCTAACTCTGCACACTTCCCTTCCATACCCTTCAGATAGTACACTAGTCTCTAACTCTGCACACTTCCCTTCCATACCCTTCAGATAGTACACTAGTCTCTAACTCTGCACACTTCCCTTCCATACCCTTCAGATAGTACACTAGTCTCTAACTCTGCACACTTCCCTTCCATACCCTTCAGATAGTACACTAGTCTCTAACTCTGCACACTTCCCTTCCATACCCTTCAGATAGTACACTAGTCTCTAACTCTGCACACTTCCCTTCCATACCCTTCAGATAGTACACTAGTCTCTAACTCTGCACACTTCCCTTCCATACCCTTCAGATAGTACACTAGTCTCTAACTCTGCACACTTCCCTTCCATACCCTTCAGATAGTACACTAGTCTCTAACTCTGCACACTTCCCTTCCATACCCTTCAGATAGTACACTAGTCTCTAACTCTGCACACTTCCCTTCCATACCCTTCAGATAGTACACTAGTCTCTAACTCTGCACACTTCCATTCCATACCCTTCAGATAGTACACTAGTCTCTAACTCTGCACACTTCCCTTCCATACCCTTCAGATAGTACACTAGTCTCTAACTCTGCAGACTTCCCTTCCATACCCTTCAGATAGTACACTAGTCTCTAACTCTGCACACTTCCCTTCCATACCCTTCAGATAGTACACTAGTCTCTAACTCTGTACACTTCCCTTCCATACCCTTCAGATAGTACATTTACATCATTTACATTTAAGTCATTTAGCAGACGCTCTTATCCAGAGCGACTTACAAACTCTGCTTTCACCTTATGACATTCAGTGGAACAGCCACTCTCTAACTCTGCATCTACTTCCCTTCCAAGGGGGGGAGGGGAGAAGGATTACTTTATCCTATCCAGGTATTCCTTAAAGAGGTGGGGTTTCAGGTGTCTCCGGAAGGTGGTGATTGACTCCGCTGTACCTGGTCGTCGTGAGGGAGTTTGTTCCACCATTGGGGGCAGAGCAGCGACACAGTTTTGACTGGGCTGACACGGGAACTTCCATACCCTTCAGTGGTAGGGAGTCTCTAAGGCCAGAGGTGGATGAACTTCCCTTGTTTGGGTGTAGGGCCTGATCAGAGCCTGGAGGTAGTGAGGTGCCGTTCCCCTCCAGCTCCTTCAGGCAAGCACCATAGTCTTGTAGCGGATGCGAGCTTCAACTGGAAGCCAGTGGAGACGGAGGAGCGGGGTGACGTGATAGAACTTGGGAAGGTTGAACACCAGACTCTGCACGTTCTGGATACCCTGTAGATAGTACACTAGTCTCAACTCAGGGAGCCCAGCCATACCCTTCAGAGTACTAGTAATCCAGACTTCCCTTCCATACCCTTCAGATGACACTAGTCCTGGATTAGGACACTGCCTTCCATACCCTTCAGATAGTACACTAGTCTCTAACTCTGCACACTTCCCTTCCATACCCTTCAGATAGTACACTAGTCTCTAACTCTGCACACTTCCCTTCCATACCCTTCAGATAGTACACTAGTCTCTAACTCTGCACACTTCCCTTCCATACCCTTCAGATAGTACACTAGTCTCTAACTCTGCAGACTTCCCTTCCATACCCTTCAGATAGTACACTAGTCTCTAACTCTGCACACTTCCCTTCCATACCCTTCAGATAGTACACTAGTCTCTAACTCTGCACACTTCCCTTCCATACCCTTCAGATAGTACACTAGTCTCTAACTCTGCACACTTCCCTTCCATACCCTTCAGATAGTACACTAGTCTCTAACTCTGCACACTTCCCCTTCCATACCCTTCAGATAGTACACTGGTCTCTAACTCTGCACACTTCCCTTCCATACCCTTCAGATAGTACACTAGTCTCTAACTCTGCACACTTCCCCTTCCATACCCTTCAGATAGTACACTAGTCTCTAACTCTGCACACTTCCCTTCCATACCCTTCAGATAGTACACTAGTCTCTAACTCTGCAGACTTCCCTTCCATACCCTTCAGATAGTACACTAGTCTCTAACTCTGCACACTTCCCTTCCATACCCTTCAGATAGTACACTAGTCTCTAACTCTGCACACTTCCTTCCATACCCTTCAGATAGTACACTAGTCTCTAACTCTGCACACTTCCCTTCCATACCCTTCAGATTGTACACTAGTCTCTAACTCTGCACACTTCCCTTCCATACCCTTCAGATAGTACACTAGTCTCTAACTCTGCACACTTCCCTTCCATACCCTTCAGATAGTACACTAGTCTCTAACTCTGCACACTTCCCTTCCATACCCTTCAGATAGTACACTAGTCTCTAACTCTCCAGACTTCCCTTCCATACCCTTCAGATAGTACACTAGTCTCTAACTCTGCAGACTTCCCTTCCATACCCTTCAGATAGTACACTAGTCTCTAACTCTCCAGACTTCCCTTCCATACCCTTCAGATAGTACACTAGTCTCTAACTCTGCATACTTCCCTTCCATACCCTTCAGATAGTACACTAGTCTCTAACTCTGCACACTTCCCTTCCATACCCTTCAGATAGTACACTAGTCTCTAACTCTGCACACTTCCCTTCCATACCCTTCAGATAGTACACTAGTCTCTAACTCTGCACACTTCCCTTCCATACCCTTCAGATAGTACACTAGTCTCTAACTCTGCACACTTCCCTTCCATACCCTTCAGATAGTACACTAGTCTCTAACTCTGCACACTTCCCTTCCATACCCTTCAGATAGTACACTAGTCTCTAACTCTGTACACTTCTCTTCCATACCCTTCAGATAGTACACTAGTCTCTAACTCTGCACACTTCCCTTCCATACCCTTCAGATAGTACACTAGTCTCTAACTCTGCACACTTCCCTTCCATACCCTTCAGATAGTACACTAGTCTCTAACTCTGCACACTTCCCTTCCATACCCTTCAGATAGTACACTAGTCTCTAACTCTGCACACTTCCCTTCCATACCCTTCAGATAGTACACTAGTCTCTAACTCTGCACACTTCCCTTCCATACCCTTCAGATAGTACACTAGTCTCTAACTCTGCACACTTCCATTCCATACCCTTCAGATAGTACACTAGTCTCTAACTCTGCACACTTCCCTTCCATACCCTTCAGATAGTACACTAGTCTCTAACTCTGCACACTTCCCTTCCATACCCTTCAGATAGTACACTAGTCTCTAACTCTGCACACTTCCCTTCCATACCCTTCAGATAGTACACTAGTCTCTAACTCTGTACACTTCCCTTCCATACCCTTCAGATAGTACATTTACATTACATTTACATTTAAGTCATTTAGCAGACGCTCTTATCCAGAGCGACTTACAAATTGGTGCTTTCACCTTATGACATCCAGTGGAACAGCCACTTTACAATAGTGCATCTAGGTCTTTTAAGGGGGGAGGGGAGAAGGATTACTTTATCTATCCTAGGTATTCCTTAAGAGGTGGGGTTTCAGGTGTCTCCCCCTTCAAGGAAGGTGGTGATTGACTCCGCTGTCCTGGCGTCGTGAGGGAGTTTGTTCCACCATTGCACACTTCCAGAGCCATACCCAGTTTTGACTGGGCTGAGCGGACACTTCCTTCCTCAGTGGTAGGGAGGCGAGCAGGCCAGAGGTGGATGAACGCAGTGCCCTTGTTTGGTGTAGGGCCTGATCAGAGCCTGGAGGTAGTGAGGTGCCGTTCCTCACAGCTCCGTCAGGCAAGCACCATGGTCTTGTAGCGGATGCGAGCTTCAATGGAAGCCAGTGGAGAGCGGAGGAGCGGGGTGACGTGAGAGAACTTCCTTGAACACCAGACGGGCTGCGGCGTTCTGAATGAGTTGTAGGGGTTTAATGGCACAGGCAGGGAGCCCAGCCAACAGCGAGTTGCAGTAATCCAGACGGGAGATGACAAGTGCCTGGATTAGGACCTTCCTTCCTTCCTGTGTGAGGTCTCTAGGGACTCCGTTCCACTCTTCAGATAGTACACTAGTCTCTAACTCTGCACACTTCCCTTCCATACCCTTCAGATGAGTACACTAGTCTCTAACTCTGCACACTTCCCTTCCATACCCTTCAGATAGTACACTGGTCTCTAACTCTGCAGACTTCCCTTCCATACCCTTCAGATAGTACACTAGTCTCTAACTCTGCACCACGGGCCCTTCCATACCCTTCAGATAGTACACTAGTCTCTAACTCTGCACACTTCCCTTCCATACCCTTCAGATAGTGCACTGTCTCTAGGACCTGCGCACTTCCTTCCATACCCTTCAGATAGTACTCTGCACACTTCCTTCCATACCCTTCAGTCTAGTCTCTAACTCTGCACACTTCCCTTCCATACCCTTCAGATAGTACACTAGTCTCTAACTCTGCACACTTCCCTTCCATACCCTTCAGATAGTACACTAGTCTCTAACTCTGCACACTTCCCTTCCATACCCTTCAGATAGTACACTAGTCTCTAACTCTGCATACTTCCCTTCCATACCCTTCAGATAGTACACTAGTCTCTAACTCTGCACACTTCCCTTCCATACCCTTCAGATAGTACACTAGTCTCTAACTCTGCACACTTCCCTTCCATACCCTTCAGATAGTACACTAGTCTCTAACTCTGCAGACTTCCCTTCCATACCCTTCAGATAGTACACTAGTCTCTAACTCTGCAGACTTCCCTTCCATACCCTTCAGATAGTACACTAGTCTCTAACTCTGCAGACTTCCTTCCATACCCTTCAGATAGTACACTAGTCTCTAACTCTGCACACTTCCCTTCCATACCCTTCAGATAGTACACTAGTCTCTAACTCTGCACACTTCCCTTCCATACCCTTCAGATAGTACACTAGTCTCTAACTCTGCACACTTCCCTTCCATACCCTTCAGATAGTACACTAGTCTCTAACTCTGCACACTTCCCTTCCATACCCTTCAGATAGTACACTAGTCTCTAACTCTGCACACTTCCCTTCATACCCTTCAGATAGTACACTAGTCTCTAACTCTGCACACTTCCCTTCCATACCCTTCAGATAGTACACTAGTCTCTAACTCTGCACACTTCCCTTCCATACCCTTCAGATAGTACACTAGTCTCTAACTCTGCACACTTCCCTTCCATACCCTTCAGATAGTACACTAGTCTCTAACTCTGCACACTTCCCTTCCATACCCTTCAGATAGTACACTAGTCTCTAACTCTGCACACTTCCCTTCCATACCCTTCCAGATAGTACACTAGTCTCTAACTCTGCACACTTCCCTTCCATACCCTTCAGATAGTACACTAGTCTCTAACTCTGCACACTTCCCTTCCATACCCTTCAGATAGTACACTAGTCTCTAACTCTGCACACTTCCTTCCATACCCTTCAGATAGTACACTAGTCTCTAACTCTGCAGACTTCCTTCCATACCCTTCAGATAGTACACTAGTCTCTAACTCTGCACACTTCCCTTCCATACCCTTCAGATAGTACACTAGTCTCTAACTCTGCACTTCCCTTCCATACCCTTCAGATAGTACACTAGTCTCTAACTCTGCACTTCCCTTCCATACCCTTCAGATAGTACACTAGTCTCTAACTCTGCACTTCCCTTCCATACCCTTCAGATAGTACACTAGTCTCTAACTCTGCACACTTCCCTTCCATACCCTTCAGATAGTACACTAGTCTCTAACTCTGCACACTTCCCTTCCATACCCTTCAGATAGTACACTAGTCTCTAACTCTGCACACTTCCCTTCCATACCCTTCAGATAGTACACTAGTCTCTAACTCTGCACACTTCCATTCCATACCCTTCAGATAGTACTTCTCTAACTCTGCACACTTCCCTTCCATACCCTTCAGATAGTACACTAGTCTCTAACTCTGCACACTTCCCTTCCATACCCTTCAGATAGTACACTAGTCTCTAACTCTGCACTTCCTTCATACCCTTCCAGATGTACACTAGTCTCTAACTCTGCACTTCCTTCCATACCCTTCAGATAGTACACTAGTCTCTAACTCTGCACACTTCCCTTCCATACCCTTCAGATAGTACACTAGTCTCTAACTCTGCACACTTCCTTCCATACCCTTCAGATTGTACACTAGTCTCTAACTCTACACTTCCCTTCCATACCCTTCAGATAGTACACTAGTCTCTAACTCTGCACACTTCCTTCCCATACCCTTCAGATAGTACACTAGTCTCTAACTCTGCACACTTCCCTTCCATACCCTTCAGATAGTACACTAGTCTCTAACTCTGTACACTTCCCTTCCATACCCTTCAGATAGTACATTTACATTACATTTACATTTAAGTCATTTAGCAGACGCTCTTATCCAGAGCGACTTACAAATTGGTGCTTTCACCTTATGACATCCAGTGGAACAGCCACTTTACAATAGTGCATCTAGGTCTTTTAAGGGGGAGGGGGAGAAGGATTACTTTATCCTATCCTAGGTATTCCTTAAAGAGGTGGGGTTTCAGGTGTCTCCGGAAGGTGGTGATTGACTCCGCTGTCCTGGCGTCGTGAGGGAGTTTGTTCCACCATTGGGGGGCCAGAGCAGCGAACAGTTTTGACTGGGCTGAGCGGGAACTGTACTTCCTCAGTGGTAGGGAGGCGAGCAGGCCAGAGGTGGATGAACGCAGTGCCCTTGTTTGGAGTGTAGGGCCTGATCAGAGCCTGGAGGTAGTGAGGTGCCGTTCCCCTCACAGCTCCGTAGGCAAGCACCATGGTCTTGTAGCGGATGCGAGCTTCAACTGGAAGCCAGTGGAGAGAGCGGAGGAGCGGTGGCGTGGAGAACTGGGAAGGTTGAACACCCAGGCAGACTCTGCGAGCGTTCTGGATGAGTTGTAGAGGTTTACTAATATGCTGGGCAGGGAGCCCAGCCAGCCAGCGAGGTTGCAGTAATCAGACGGGAGATGACAAGTGCCTGGATTAGGACCTCACGCCGCTTCCTGTGGCGGAGGCAGAATTCGTACTCTCTGCAGGTACACTAGTCTCTGCTCTGCACACTTCCCTTCCATACCCTTTCAGATAGTACACTAGTCTCTAACTCTGCAGACTTCCCTTCCATACCTCTTCAGATAGTACACTGGTCTCTAACTCTGCAGACTTCCCTTCCATACCCTTCAGATAGTACACTTCCAGATGATAGTACACTAGTCTCTAACTCTGCACACTTCCCTTCCATACCCTTCAGATAGTACACTAGTCTCTAACTCTGCAGATTCTTCCATACCCTTCCAGATAGTAACTAGTCTCTAACTCTGCACACTTCCCTTCCATACCCTTCCAGATAGTACACTGGTCTCCTAACTCTGCACACTTCCCTTCCATACCCTTCAGATGGTACACTAGTCTCTAACTCTGCACACTTCCCTTCCATACCCTTCAGATAGTACACTAGTCTCTAACTCTGCACACTTCCCTTCCATACCCTTCAGATAGTACACTAGTCTCTAACTCTGCACACTTCCCTTCCATACCCTTCAGATAGTACACTAGTCTCTAACTCTGCACACTTCCCTTCCATACCCTTCAGATAGTACACTAGTCTCTAACTCTCCAGACTTCCCTTCCATACCCTTCAGATAGTACACTAGTCTCTAACTCTGCAGACTTCCCTTCCATACCCTTCAGATAGTACACTAGTCTCTAACTCTCCAGACTTCCCTTCCATACCCTTCAGATAGTACACTAGTCTCTAACTCTGCATACTTCCCTTCCATACCCTTCAGATAGTACACTAGTCTCTAACTCTGCACACTTCCCTTCCATACTCCTTCAGATAGTACACTAGTCTCTAACTCTGCACACTTCCCTTCCATACCCTTCAGATAGTACACTAGTCTCTAACTCTGCACACTTCCCTTCCATACCCTTCAGATAGTACACTAGTCTCTAACTCTGCACACTTCCCTTCCATACCCTTCAGATAGTACACTAGTCTCTAACTCTGCACACTTCCATTCCATACCCTTCAGATAGTACACTAGTCTCTAACTCTGCACACTTCCCTTCCATACCCTTCAGATAGTACACTAGTCTCTAACTCTGCACACTTCCCTTCCATACCCTTCAGATAGTACACTAGTCTCTAACTCTGCACACTTCCCTTCCATACCCTTCAGATAGTACACTAGTCTCTAACTCTGCACACTTCCCTTCCATACCCTTCAGATAGTACACTAGTCTCTAACTCTGCACACTTCC